>NW_028301363.1:0-70521 GCF_061612785.1 Hesperophylax consimilis | reverse complement strand
TTATCGTAGTAAAAATTACGAAAATTACTGAAAAAGCATGCAAAATGTGTAAAAACGTCATAAAACCTAAAAAATTGTCTAAAACAGCGTATATAGTCGTAAAAAACTGAAAATTACTGAATAAGCATGCAAAATGTGTAAAAACGTCATAAAACCTAAAAAATTATCTAAAACACCATAAATCGTTGTAAAACACTGAAAATTACTGAAAAACCATAAAAAATGTGTTAAAACGTCATAAAACCTCAAAAATTGTCTAAAACAGCATTAACCGACTGAAAATTACTGAAAAACCATAAAAAAATGTTTAAAAACCTTCAAAAAAACCTCAAATGATTACTTAAACAGCGTTAATCGTCGTAAAACACTGAAAATTACTGAAAAATCATAAAAAATGATTAAAAACGTCATGAAACCTCAAAAATTGTCTAAAACAGCGTATATCGTCGAAAAAAACTGAAAATTAGTGAATAAGCATGCAAAATGTGTAAAAACGTCATAAAACCTAAAAAATTGTCTAAAACACCATAAATCGTTGTAGAACACTGAAAATTACTGAAAAACCATAAAAAATGTGTAAAAACGTCATAAAACCTCAAAAATTGTCTAAAACACCATAAATCGTTGTAAAACACTGAAAATTACTGAAAAACCATAAAAAATGTTTAAAAACCTTCAAAAAACCTCAAATGATTACTAAAACAGCGTTAATCGTCGTAAAACATTGAAAATTACTGAAAAACCATAAAAAATGAGTAAAAACGTCATAAAACCTCAAAAATTGTCTAAAAAAACTGAAAATTACTGAATAAGTATGCAAAATGTGTAAAAACGTCATAAAACCTAAAAAATTGTCTAAAACATCATAAGTCGTTGTAAAACGCTGAAAATTACTGAAAAACCATAAAAAACGTGTAAAAACGTCATAAAACCTCAAAAATTGTCTAAAACAGCGTATATCGTCGTTTAAAACTGTTTATTACTGAAAAAGCATGCAAAATGTGTAAAAACGTCATAAAACCTAAAGAATTGTCTAAAACAGCATAAATCGTCGTAAAACACTGAAAATTACTGAAAAACCATAAAATATGAGTAAAAACGTCATAAAACCTCAAAAATTGTCTGAAACAGCGTATATCATTGTAAAACACTGAAAATACAGAAAAATCATAAAAAATGTGTAAAAACGTCATATAACCTCAAAAATTGTCTAAAACAGCGTATATCGTAGTAAAAATTACGAAAATTACTGAAAAAGCATGCAAAATGTGTAAGATCGTCATTAAACCTAAAAAATTGTCTAAAACACTATAAATCGTTGTAAAACACTGAAAATTACTGAAAAACCATAAAAAATGTGTAAAAACGTCATAAAACCTCAAAAATTGTCTCAAACAGCGTATATCGTAGTAAAAATTACGAAAATTACTGAAAAAGCATGCAAAATGTGTAAAAACGTCATAAAACCTAAAAAATTGTCTAAAACAGCGTATATAGTCGTAAAAAACTGAAAATTACTGAATAAGCATGCAAAATGTGTAAAAACGTCATAAAACCTAAAAATTTATCTAAAACACCATAAATCGTTGTAAAACACTGAAAATTACTGAAAAACCATAAAAAATGTGTTAAAACGTCATAAAACCTCAAAAATTGTCTAAAACAGCATTAACCGACTGAAAATTACTGAAAAACCATAAAAAAAAATTTAAAAACCTTCAAAAAACCTCAAATGATTACTAAAACAGCGTTAATCGTCGTAAAACACTGAAAATTACTGAAAAATCATAAAAAATGAGTAAAAACGTCATGAAACCTCAAAAATTGTCTAAAACAGCGTATATCGTCAAAAAAAACTGAAAATTAGTGAATAAGCATGCAAAATGTGTAAAAACGTCATAAAACCTAAAAAATTGTCTAAAACACCATAAATCGTTGTAGAACACTGAAAATTACTGAAAAACCATAAAAAATGTGTAAAAACGTCATAAAACCTCAAAAATTGTCTAAAACACCATAAATCGTTGTAAAACACTGAAAATTACTGAAAAACCATAAAAAATGTGTAAAAGCGTCATAAAACCTCAAAAATTGTATAAAACAGCGTATATCGTCGAAAAAAACTGAAAATTAGTGAATAAGCATGCAAAATGTGTAAAACGTCATAAAACCTAAAGAATTGTCAAAAACAGCATAAATCGTCGTAAAACACTTAAAATTACTGAAAAACCATAAAAACTGAGTAAAAACGTCATAAAACCTCAAAAATTGTCTAAAACAGCGTATATCGTTGTAAAACACTGAAATTACTGAAAAACCATAAAAAATGTGTAAAAACGTCATAAAACCTCAAAAATTGTCTAAAACAGCGTATATCGTAGTAAAAATTACGAAAATTACTGAAAAAGCATGCAAAATGTGTAAGAACGTCATTAAACCTAAAATATTGTCTAAAACACCATAAATCGTTGTAAAACACTGAAAATTACTGAAAAACCATAAAAAATGTGTAAAAACGTCATAAAACCTCAAAAATTGTCTAAAACAGCGTATATCGTCGTTAAAATTTGTTTATTACTGAAAAAGCATGCAAAATGTGTAAAAACGTCATAAAACCTAAAAAATTGTCTAAAACACCATAAATCGTTGTAGAACACTGAAAATTACTGAAAAACCATAAAAAATGTGTAAAAACGTCATAAAACCTCAAAAATTGTCTAAAACACCATAAATCGTTGTAAAACACTGAAAATTACTGAAAAACCATAAAAAATGTTTAAAAAACCTTCAAAAAACCTCAAATGATTACTAAAACAGCGTTAATCGTCGTAAAAACATTGAAAATTACTGAAAAACCATAAAAAATGAGTAAAAACGTCATAAAACCTCAAAAATTGTCTAAAAAAACTGAAAATTACTGAATAAGTATGCAAAATGTGTAAAAACGTCATAAAACCTAAAAATTGTCTAAAACATCATAAGTCGTTGTAAAACGCTGAAAATTACTGAAAAACCATAAAAAACGTGTAAAAACGTCATAAAACCTCAAAAATTGTCTAAAACAGCGTATATCGTCGTTTAAAACTGTTTTTTACTGAAAAAGCATGCAAAATGTGTAAAAACGTCATAAAACCTAAAGAATTGTCTAAAACAGCATAAATCGTCGTAAAACACTGAAAATTACTGAAAAACCATAAAATATGAGTAAAAACGTCATAAAACCTCAAAAATTGTCTGAAACAGCGTATATCATTGTAAAACACTGAAAATACAGAAAAATCATAAAAAATGTGTAAAAACGTCATATAACCTCAAAAATTGTCTAAAACAGCGTATATCGTAGTAAAAATTACGAAAATTACTGAAAAAGCATGCAAAATGTGTAAGATCGTCATTAAACCTAAAAAATTGTCTAAAACACTATAAATCGTTGTAAAACACTGAAAATTACTGAAAAACCATAAAAAATGTGTAAAAACGTCATAAAACCTCAAAAATTGTCTCAAACAGCGTATATCGTAGTAAAAATTACGAAAATTACTGAAAAAGCATGCAAAATGTATAAAAACGTCATAAAACCTAAAAAATTGTCTAAAACAGCGTATATAGTCGTAAAAAACTGAAAATTACTGAATAAGCATGCAAAATGTGTAAAAACGTCATAAAACCTAAAAAATTATCTAAAACACCATAAATCGTTGTAAAACACTGAAAATTACTGAAAAACCATAAAAAATGTGTTAAAACGTCATAAAACCTCAAAAATTGTCTAAAACAGCATTAACCGACTGAAAATTACTGAAAAACCATAAAAAAAATTTTAAAAACCTTCAAAAAACCTCAAATGATTACTTAAACAGCGTTAATCGTCGTAAAACACTGAAAATTACTGAAAAATCATAAAAAATGAGTAAAAACGTCATGAAACCTCAAAAATTGTCTAAAACAGCGTATATCGTCAAAAAAAACTGAAAATTAGTGAATAAGCATGCAAAATGTGTAAAAACGTCATAAAACCTAAAAAATTGTCTAAAACACCATAAATCGTTGTAGAACACTGAAAATTACTGAAAAACCATAAAAAATGTGTAAAAACGTCATAAAACCTCAAAAATTGTCTAAAACACCATAAATCGTTGTAAAACACTGAAAATTACTGAAAAACCATAAAAAATGTGTAAAAGCGTCATAAAACCTCAAAAATTGTATAAAACAGCGTATATCGTCGTAAAAACTGAAAATTAGTGAATAAGCATGCAAAATGTGTAAAAAACGTCATAAAACCTAAAGAATTGTCAAAAACAGCATAAATCGTCGTAAAACACTTAAAATTACTGAAAAACCATAAAAACTGAGTAAAAACGTCATAAACCTCAAAAATTGTCTAAAACAGCGTATATCGTTGTAAAACACTGAAAATTACTGAAAAACCATAAAAAATGTGTAAAAACGTCATAAAACCTCAAAAATTGTCTAAAACAGCGTATATCGTAGTAAAAATTACGAAAATTACTGAATAAGCATGCAAAATGTGTAAGAACGTCATTAAACCTAAAATATTGTCTAAAACACCATAAATCGTTGTAAAACACTGAAAATTACTGAAAAACCATAAAAAATGTGTAAAAACGTCATAAAACCTCAAAAATTGTCTAAAACAGCGTATATCGTCGTTAAAATTTGTTTATTACTGAAAAAGCATGCAAAATGTGTAAAAACGTCATAAAACCTAAAGAATTGTCTAAAACAGCATAAATCGTCGTAAAACACTGAAAATTACTGAAAAACCATAAAATATGAATAAAAACGTCATAAAACCTCAAAAATTGTCTAAAACAGCGTATATCGTTGTAAAACACTGAAAATTTCTGAAAAACCATAAAAAATGTGTAAAAACGTCATAAAACCTCAAAAATTGTCTAAAACAGCGTATATCGTAGTAAAAATTACGAAAATTACTGAAAAAGCATGCAAAATGTGTAAGAACGTCATTAAACCTAAAATATTGTCTAAAACACCATAAATCGTTGTAAAACACTGAAAATTACTCAAAAACCATAAAAAATGTGTAAAAACGTCATAAAACCTCAAAAATTGTCTAAAACAGCGTATATCGTCGTTAAATTTTGTTTATTACTGAAAAAGCATGCAAAATGTGTAAAAACGTCATAAAACCTAAATAATTGTCTAAAACAGCATAAATCGTCGTAAAACACTGAAAATTACTGAAAAACCATAAAATATGAATAAAAAAAAAACGTCATAAAACCTCAAAAATTGTCTAAAACAGCGTATATCGTCGTTAAAATTTGTTTATTACTAAAAAAGCATGCAATATGTGTAAAAACGTCATAAAACCTATAGACTTAAGTGTTAAGAACGTCGTAAAACCTAAAAAATTGTCTAAAACACCATAAAATCGTTGTAAAACACTGAAAATTACTGAAAAACCATTAAAAATGTGTAAAAACTGTCATAAAACCTCAAAAATTGTCTAAAACAGCGTATATCGTAGTAAAAATTACGAAAATTACTGAAAAAGCATGCAAAATGTGTAAAAACGTCATAAAACCTAAAAAATTGTCTAAAACAGCGTATATAGTCTAAAAAAACTGAAAATTACTGAATAAGCATGCAAAATGTGTAAAAACGTCATCAAACCTAAAAAATTGTCTAAAACACCATAAATCGTTGTAAAACACTGAAAATTATTGAAAAACCATAAAAAATGTGTAAAAACGTCATAAAACCTAAAAAATTGTCTAAAACAGCGTATATAGTCGTTAAAAACTGAAAATTACTGAAAAAGCATGCAAATTGTGTAAAAACGTCATAAAACCTCAAAAATTGTCTAAAACAGCATTAACCGACTGAAAATTACTGAAAAACCATAAAAAATGTTTAAAAACCTTCAAAAAACCTCAAATGATTACTAAAAGAGCGTTAATCGTCGTAAACATTGAAAATTACTGAAAAACCATAAAAAATGAGTAAAAACGTCATTAAACCTCAAAAATTGTCTAAAACAGCGTATGTCGTCGAAAAAACTGAAAATTACTGAATAAGCATGCAAAATGTGTAAAAACGTCATAAAACCTAAAAAATTGTCTAAAACACCATAAATCGTTGTAGAACACTGAAAATTACTGAAAAACCATAAAAAATGTGTAAAAACGTCATAAAACCTCAAAAATTGTCTAAAACACCATAAATCGTTGTAAAACACTGAAAATTACTGAAAACCATAAAAAATGTGTAAAAGCGTCATAAAACCTCAAAAATTGTATAAAACAGCGTATATCGTCGAAAAAAACTGAAAATTAGTGAATAAGCATGCAAAATGTGTAAAAACGTCATAAAACCTAAAGAATTGTCAAAAACAGCATAAATCGTCGTAAAACACTTAAAATTACTGAAAAACCATAAAAACTGAGTAAAAACGTCATAAAACCTCAAAAATTGTCTAAAACAGCGTATATCGTTGTAAAACACTGAAAATTACTGAAAAACCATAAAAAATGTGTAAAAACGTCATAAAACCTCAAAAATTGTCTAAAACAGCGTATATCGTAGTAAAAATTACGAAAATTACTGAAAAAGCATGCAAAATGTGTAAGAACGTCATTAAACCTTAAAATATTGTCTAAAACACCATAAATCGTTGTAAAACACTGAAAATTACTGAAAAACCATAAAAAATGTGTAAAAACGTCATAAAACCTCAAAAATTGTCTAAAACAGCGTATATCGTCGTTAAAATTTGTTTATTACTGAAAAAGCATGCAAAATGTGTAAAAACGTCATAAAACCTAAAGAATTGTCTAAAACAGCATAATAAATCGTCGTAAAACACTGAAAATTACTGAAAAACCATAAAATATGAATAAAAACGTCATAAAACCTCAAAAAATTGTCTAAAACAGCGTATATCGTTGTAAAACACTGAAAATTTCTGAAAAACCATAAAAAATGTGTAAAAACGTCATAAAACCTCAAAAATTGTCTAAAACAGCGTATATCGTAGTAAAAATTACGAAAATTACTGAAAAAGCATGCAAAATGTGTAAGAACGTCATTAAACCTAAAATATTGTCTAAAACACCATAAATCGTTGTAAAACACTGAAAATTACTCAAAAACCATAAAAAATGTGTAAAAACGTCATAAAACCTCAAAAATTGTCTAAAACAGCGTATATCGTCGTTAAATTTTGTTTATTACTGAAAAAGCATGCAAAATGTGTAAAAACGTCATAAAACCTAAATAATTGTCTAAAACAGCATAAATCGTCGTAAAACACTGAAAATTACTGAAAAACCATAAAATATGAATAAAAACGTCATAAAACCTCAAAAATTGTCTAAAACAGCGTATATCGTCGTTAAAATTTGTTTATTACTAAAAAAGCATGCAATATGTGTAAAAACGTCATAAAACCTATAGACTTAAGTGTTAAGAACGTCGTAAAACCTAAAAAATTGTCTAAAACACCATAAATCGTTGTAAAACACTGAAAATTACTGAAAAACCATTAAAAATGTGTAAAAACGTCATAAAACCTCAAAAATTGTCTAAAACAGCGTATATCGTAGTAAAAATTACGAAAATTACTGAAAAAGCATGCAAAATGTGTAAAAAACGTCATAAAACCTAAAAAATTGTCTAAAACAGCGTATATAGTCTAAAAAAACTGAAAATTACTGAATAAGCATGCAAAATGTGTAAAAACGTCATCAAACCTAAAAAAATTGTCTAAAACACCATAAATCGTTGTAAAACACTGAAAATTATTGAAAAACCATAAAAAATGTGTAAAAACGTCATTAAACCTAAAAAATTGTCTAAAACAGCGTATATAGTCGTTAAAAACTGAAAATTACTGAAAAAGCATGCAAATTGTGTAAAAACGTCATAAAACCTCAAAAATTGTCTAAAACAGCATTAACCGACTGAAAATTACTGAAAAACCATAAAAAATGTTTAAAAACCTTCAAAAACCCTCAAATGATTACTAAAAGAGCGTTAATCGTCGTAAAACATTGAAAATTACTGAAAAACCATAAAAAATGAGTAAAAACGTCATTAAACCTCAAAAATTGTCTAAAACAGCGTATGTCGTCGAAAAAAACTGAAAATTACTGAATAAGCATGCAAAATGTGTAAAAACGTCATTAAACCTAAAAAATTGTCTAAAACACCATAAATCGTTGTAAAACACTGAAAATTACTGAAAAACCATAAAAATTGTGTAAAAACGTCATAAAACCTAAAAAATTGTCTAAAACAGCGTATATCGTCGAAAAAAACTGAAAATTAGTGAATAAGCATGCAAAATGTGTAAAAACGTCATAAAACCTAAAGACTTGTCTAAAACAGTAAAAATGTGTACTAAATGTGTTAAAAATGTCATAAAACCTAAAAATTGTCTAAAACAGCGTATATCGTCGTAAAAAACTGAAAATTACTGAAAAAGCAATGCAACGTCATAAAACCTAAAGACTTAAGTGTTAAGAACGTCATAAAACTAAAAAATCTTCTAAAACACCATAAATCGTTGTAAAACACTGAAAATTACTGAAAAACCATAAAAAATGTGTAAAAACGTCATAAAACCTCAAAAATTGTCTAAAACAGCGTATATCGTAGTAAAAATTACGAAAATTACTGTAAAAGCATTCAAAATGTGTAAAACGTCAAAAAAACCTAAAAAATTGTCTAAAACAGCGTATTTAGTCGTAAAAAAACTGAAAATTACTGAATAAGCATGCAAAATGTGTAAAAACGTCATAAAACCTAAAAAATTGTCTAAACACCATAAAATCGTTGTAAAACACTGAAAATTACTGAAAACCATAAAAAATGTGTTAAAACGTCATAAAACCTCAAAAATTGTCTAAAACAGCATATGTCGTTGGAAAAAATTACGAAAATTACTGAAAAAGCATGCAAATGTGTTAGAACGTCATAAAACCTAAAAAATTGTCTAAAACACCATAAATCGTTGTAAAACACTGAAAATTACTGAGAAACCATAAAAAATGTGTAAAAACGTCAAAAAACCTATAAAATTGTCTAAAACAGCGTATATAGTCGTTAAAAACTGAAAATTACTGAAAAAGCATGCAAATTGTGTAAAAACGTCATAAAACCTCAAAAATTGTCTAAAACAGCATTAACCGACTGAAAATTACTGAAAAACCATAAAAAATGTTTAAAAACCTTCAAAAAACTCAAATGATTACTAAAACAGCGTTAATCGTCGTAAAACATTGAAAATTACTGAAAAACCATAAAAAATGAGTAAAAACGTCATAAAACCTCAAAAATTGTCTAAAACAGCGTATATCGTTGTAAAACACTGAAAATTACTGAAAAACCATAAAAAATGTGTAAAAACGTCATAAAACCCTCAAAAATTGTCTAAAACAGCGTTTATCGTAGTAAAAAATTACGAAAATTACTGGAAAAGCATGCAAAATGTGTAAGAACGTCATTAAACCTAAAAAATTGTCTAAACACCATAAATCGTTGTAAACACCGAAAATTACTGAAAAACCATAAAAAATGTGTAAAAACGTCATAAAACCTAAAAAATTGTCTAAAACAGCGTATATCGTCGTAAAAAACTGAGAATTAATGAAAAAGCATGCAAATTGTGTAAAAACGTCATTAAACCTCAAAAATTGTCTAAAACAGCATTAACCGACTGAAAATTACTGAAAAACCATAAAAAATGTTTAAAAACCTTCAAAAAACCTCAAATGATTACTAAAACAGCGTTAATCGTCGTAAAACATTGAAAATTACTGAAAAACCATAAAAAATGAGTAAAAACGTCATAAAACCTCAAAAATTGTCTAAAACAGCGTATATCGTCATAAAAAACTGAAAATTACTGAAAAAGCATGCAAATTGTGTAAAAACGTCATAAAACCTCAAAATCTGTCTAAAACAGCGTATATCGTCATAAAAAACTGAAAATTACTGAAAAAGCATGCAAATTGTGTAAAAACGTCATAAAACCTCAAAAATTGTCTAAAACAGCATTAACCGACTGAAAATTACTTTAATTATTAAAACTTTCAAAAAACCTCAAAAAATTACTTAAACAGCGTAAATCGTATTAAAAATCTGAAAATTACTGAAAAGGCATGCAAAATGTGTAAAAACGTCAAAAAACCTAAAGACTTGGCTCAAACAGCATAAATCGTCGTAAAACACTGAAAATCACTGAAAAACAATTAAAAATGAGTATAAACGTCATTTAACCTCAAAAATTGTCTAAAACAGCATAAATCGACTGAAAATTACTGAAAAACCATGAAAAATGTGTAAAAACGTCATAAAACCTCAAAAATTGTCTAAAACAGCATAAACCGACTGAACATTACTGAAGAACCATAAAAAATGTTTAAAAACCTTCAAAAAACCTCAAATGATTACTTAAACAGCGTTTATCGTCGTAAAACACTGAAAATTACTGAAAAATCATAAAAAATGAGTAAAAACGTCATGAAACCTCAAAAATTGTCTAAAACAGCGTATATCGTCGAAAAAAACTGAAAATTAGTGAATAAGCATGCAAAATGTGTAAAAACGTCATAAAACCTAAAAAATTGTCTAAAACACCATAAATCGTTGTAAAACACTGAAAATTACTGAAAAACCATAAAAATGTGTAAAAACGTCATAAAACCTAAAAAATTGTCTAAAACACCATAAATCGTTGTAAAACACTGAAAATTACTGAAAAACCATAAAAAATGGTGTAAAAACGTCATAAAACCTAAAAAATTGTCTAAAACAGCGTATATCGTCGAAAAAAACTGAAAATTAGTGAATAAGCATGCAAAATGTGTAAAAACGTCATAAAACCTAAAGACTTGTCTAAAACAGTAAAAATGTGTACTAAATGTGTAAAAACGTCATAAAACCTAAAAATTGTCTAAAACAGCGTATATCGTCGTAAAAAACTGAAAATTACTGAAATAGCATGCAACGTCATAAAACCTAAAGACTTAAGTGTTAAGAACGTCATAAAACCTAAAAAATTGTCTAAAACACCATAAATCGTTGTAAAACACTGAAAATTACTGAAAAACCATAAAAAATGTGTAAAAACGTCATAAAACCTCAAAAATTGTCTCAAACAGCGTATATCGTAGTAAAAATTACGAAAATTACTGAAAAAGCATGCAAAATGTGTAAAAACGTCATAAAACCTAAAAAATTGTCTAAAACAGCGTATATAGTCGTAAAAAACTGAAAATTACTGAATAAGCATGCAAAATGTGTAAAAACGTCATAAAACCTAAAAAATTATCTAAAACACCATAAATCGTTGTAAAACACTGAAAATTACTGAAAAACCATAAAAAATGTGTTAAAACGTCATAAAACCTCAAAAATTGTCTAAAACAGCATTAACCGACTGAAAATTACTGAAAAACCATAAAAAAATGTTTAAAAACCTTCAAAAAACCTCAAATGATTACTTAAACAGCGTTAATCGTCGTAAAACACTGAAAATTACTGAAAAATCATAAAAAATGAGTAAAAACGTCATGAAACCTCAAAAATTGTCTAAAACAGCGTATATCGTCGAAAAAAACTGAAAATTAGTGAATAAGCATGCAAAATGTGTAAAAACGTCATAAAACCTAAAAAATTGTCTAAAACACCATAAATCGTTGTAGAACACTGAAAATTACTGAAAAACCATAAAAAATGTGTAAAAACGTCATAAAACCTCAAAAATTGTCTAAAACACCATAAATCGTTGTAAAACTCTGAAAATTACTGAAAAACCATAAAAAATGTTTAAAAACCTTCAAAAAACTCAAATGATTACTAAAACAGCGTTAATCGTCGTAAAACATTGAAAATTACTGAAAAACCATAAAAAATGAGTAAAAACGTCATAAAACCTCAAAAATTGTCTAAAAAAACTGAAAATTACTGAATAAGTATGCAAAATGTGTAAAAACGTCATAAAACCTAAAAATTGTCTAAAACATCATAAGTCGTTGTAAAACGCTGAAAATTACTGAAAAACCATAAAAAACGTGTAAAAACGTCATAAAACCTCAAAAATTGTCTAAAACAGCGTATATCGTCGTTTAAAACTGTTTATTACTGAAAAAGCATGCAAAATGTGTAAAAACGTCATAAAACCTAAAGAATTGTCTAAAACAGCATAAATCGTCGTAAAACACTGAAAATTACTGAAAAACCATAAAATATGAGTAAAAACGTCATAAAACCTCAAAAATTGTCTGAAACAGCGTATATCATTGTAAAACACTGAAAATACAGAAAAATCATAAAAAATGTGTAAAAACGTCATATAACCTCAAAAATTGTCTAAAACAGCGTATATCGTAGTAAAAATTACGAAAATTACTGAAAAAGCATGCAAAATGTGTAAGATCGTCATTAAACCTAAAAAATTGTCTAAAACACTATAAATCGTTGTAAAACACTGAAAATTACTGAAAAACCATAAAAATGTGTAAAAACGTCATAAAACCTCAAAAATTGTCTCAAACAGCGTATATCGTAGTAAAAATTACGAAAATTACTGAAAAAGCATGCAAAATGTGTAAAAACGTCATAAAACCTAAAAAATTTGTCTAAAACAGCGTATATAGTCGTAAAAAACTGAAAATTACTGAATAAGCATGCAAAATGTGTAAAAACGTCATAAAACCTAAAAATTTATCTAAAACACCATAAATCGTTGTAAAACACTGAAAATTACTGAAAAACCATAAAAAATGTGTTAAAACGTCATAAAACCTCAAAAATTGTCTAAAACAGCATTAACCGACTGAAAATTACTGAAAAACCATAAAAAAAAATTTAAAAACCTTCAAAAAACCTCAAATGATTACTAAAACAGCGTTAATCGTCGTAAAACACTGAAAATTACTGAAAAATCATAAAAAATGAGTAAAAACGTCATGAAACCTCAAAAATTGTCTAAACAGCGTATATCGTCAAAAAAACTGAAAATTAGTGAATAAGCATGCAAAATGTGTAAAAACGTCATAAAACCTAAAAAATTGTCTAAAACACCATAAATCGTTGTAGAACACTGAAAATTACTGAAAAACCATAAAAAATGTGTAAAAACGTCATAAAACCTCAAAAATTGTCTAAAACACCATAAATCGTTGTAAAACACTGAAAATTACTGAAAAACCATAAAAAATGTGTAAAAGCGTCATAAAACCTCAAAAATTGTATAAAACAGCGTATATCGTCGAAAAAAACTGAAAATTAGTGAATAAGCATGCAAAATGTGTAAAAACGTCATAAAACCTAAAGAATTGTCAAAAACAGCATAAATCGTCGTAAAACACTTAAAATTACTGAAAAACCATAAAAACTGAGTAAAAACGTCATAAAACCTCAAAAATTGTCTAAAACAGCGTATATCGTTGTAAAACACTGAAAATTACTGAAAAACCATAAAAAATGGTAAAAACGTCATAAAACCTCAAAAATTGTCTAAAACAGCGTATATCGTAGTAAAAATTACGAAAATTACTGAAAAAGCATGCAAAATGTGTAAGAACGTCATTAAACCTAAAATATTGTCTAAAACACCATAAATCGTTGTAAAACACTGAAAATTACTGAAAAACCATAAAAAATGTGTAAAAACGTCATAAAACCTCAAAAATTGTCTAAAACAGCGTATATCGTCGTTAAAATTTGTTTATTACTGAAAAAGCATGCAAAATGTGTAAAAACGTCATAAAACCTAAAGAATTGTCTAAAACAGCATAAATCGTCGTAAAACACTGAAAATTACTGAAAAAACCATAAAATATGAATAAAAACGTCATAAAACCTCAAAAATTGTCTAAAACAGCGTATATCGTTGTAAAACACTGAAAATTACTGAAAAACCATAAAAAATGTGTAAAAACGTCATAAAACCTCAAAAATTGTCTAAAACAGCGTATATCGTAGTAAAAATTACGAAAATTACTGAAAAAGCATGCAAAATGTGTAAGATCGTCATTAAACCTAAAAAATTGTCTGAAACACTATAAATCGTTGTAAAACACTGAAAATTACTGAAAAACCCTAAAAAATGTGTAAAAACGTCATGAAATTTAAAAAATTGTCTAAAACAGCGTATATCGTCGTAAAAAAACTGAGAATTACTGAAAAAGCATGCAAATTGTGTAAAAACGTCATAAAACCTCAAAAATTGTCTAAAACAGCATTAAACGACTGAAAATTACTGAAAAACCATAAAAAATGTTTAAAAACCTTCAAAAAACCTCAAATGATTACTTAAACAGCGTTTATAGTCGTAAAACACTGAAAATTACTGAAAAATCATAAAAAATGAGTAAAAACGTCATGAAACCTCAAAAATTGTCTAAAACAGCGTATATCGTCGAAAAAAACTGAAAATTAGTGAATAAGCATGCAAAATGTGTAAAAACGTCATAAAACCTAAAGAATTGTCAAAAACAGCATAAATCGTCGTAAAACACTTAAAATTACTGAAAAACCATAAAAAATGAGTAAAAACGTCATAAAACCTCAAAAATTGTCTAAAACAGCGTAGATCGTTGTAAAACACTGAAAATTACTGAAAAACCATAAAAAATGTGTAAAAACGTCATAAAACCTCAAAAATTGTCTAAAACAGCGTATATCGTAGTAAAAATTACGAAAATTGCTGAAAAAGCATGCAAAATTTGTAAGAACGTCATTAAACCTAAAAAATTGTCTCAAACACCATAAATCGTTGTAAAACACTGAAAATTACTGAAAAACCATAAAAAATGTGTAAAAACGTCATAAAACCTCAAAAATTGTCTGAAACAGCATATGTCGTAGTAAAAATTACAAAAATTACTGAAAAGGCATGCAAAATGTGTAAGAACGGCATAAAACCTAAAAAATTGTCTAAAACACCATAAATCGTTGTAAAACACTGAAAATTACTGAAAAACCATAAAAAATGTGTAAAAACGTCATAAAACCTCAAAAATTGTCTCAAACAGCGTATATCGTAGTAAAAATTACGAAAATTACTGAAAAAGCATGCAAAATGTGTAAAAACGTCATAAAACCTAAAAAATTGTCTAAAACAGCGTATATAGTCGTTAAAAACTGAAAATTACTGAAAAATGACGTTTATGACGTTTTTACACATTTTTTATGGTTTTTCAGTAATTTTTAGTGTTTTACAACGATTTATGGTGTTTTAGACAATTTTTTAGGTTTTATGACGTTTTTACACATTTTGCATGCTTATTCACTAATTTTCAGTTTTTTTCGACGATATACGCTGTTTTAGACAATTTTTGAGGTTTAATGACGTTTTTACACATTTTTTATGGTTTTTAAGTAATTTTCAGTGTTTTACAACGATTTATGGTGTTTTAGACAATTTTTTAGGTTAAATGACGTTCTTACACATTTTGCATGCTTTTTCAGTAATTTTCGTAATTTTTACTACGATATACGCTGTTTTAGACAATTTTTGAGGTTTTATGTCGTTTTTACACATTTTTTATGGTTTTTCAGTAATTTTTAGTGTTTTACAACGATTTATGGTGTTTTAGACAATTTTTAAGGTTTTATGACGTTCTTAACACTTAAGTCTTTAGGTTTTATGACGTTGCATGCTTTTTCAGTATTTTTCAGTTTTTTACGACGATATACGCTGTTTTAGACAATTTTTAGGTTTTATGACGTTTTTACACATTTTTTATGGTTTTTCAGTAATTTCCAGTCGGTTAATGCTGTTTTAGACAATTTTTGAGGTTTTATGACGTTTTTACACAATTTGCATGCTTTTTCAGTAATTCTCAGTTTTTTACGACGATATACGCTGTTTTAGACAATTTTTTAGGTTTTATGACGTTTTTACACATTTTTTATGGTTTTTCAGTAATTTTCAGTGTTTTACAACGATTTATGGTGTTTTAGACAATTTTTTAGGTTTTATGAAGTTCTTACACATTTTGCATGCTTTTTCAGTAAATTTCGTAATTTTTACTACGATATACGCTGTTTTAGACAATTTTTGAGGTTTTATGACGTTTTTACACATTTCTTATGGCTTTTCAGTAATTTTCAGTGTTTTACAACGATATACGCTGTTTTAGACAATTTTTGAGGTTTTATGACGTTTTTACACATTTTTTATGGTTTTTCAGTAATTTTCAGTGTTTTACAACGATTTATGGTGTTTTAGACAATTTTTTAGGTTTTATGACGTTTTTACTCATTTTTTATGGTTTTTTTAGTAATTTTCAATGTTTTACGACGATTAACGCTGTTTTAGTAATCATTTGAGGTTTTTTGAAGGTTTTTAAACATTTTTTATGGTTTTTCAGTAATTTTCAGTCGGTTAATGCTGTTTTAGACAATTTTTGAGGTTTTATGACGTTTTTACACAATTTGCATGCTTTTTCAGTAATTTTCAGTCTTGAACGACTATATACGCTGTTTTAGAAAAATTTTTAGGTTTTATGACGTTTTTACACATTTTTTATGGTTTTTCAGTAATTTTCAGTGTTTTACAACGATTTATGGTGTTTTAGACAATTTTTTAGGTTTAATGACGTTCTAACACATTTTGCATGCTTTTTCAGTAATTTTCGTAATTTTTACTACGACATATGCTGTTTTAGACTATTTTTGAGGTTTTATGACGTTTTAACACATTTTTTATGGTTTTTCAGTAATTTTCAGTGTTTTACAACGATTTATGGTGTTTTAGACAATTTTTTAGGTTTGATGACGTTTTTACACATTTTGCATGCTTATTCAGTAATTTTCAGTTTTTTACGACTATATACGCTGTTTTAGACAATTTTTTAGGTTCTATGACGTTTTTACACATTTTGCATGCTTTTTCAGTAATTTTCGTAATTTTTACTACGATATACGCTGTTTGAGACAATTTTTGAGGTTTTATGACGTTTTTACACATTTTTTATGGTTTTTCTGTAATTTTCAGTGTTTTACAACGATATACGCTGTTTTAGACAATTTTTGAGGTTTTATGACGTTTTTACTCATTTTTTATGGTTTTTCAGTAATTTTAAGTGTTTTTACGACGATTTTTGCTGTTTTTGACAATTCTTTAGGTTTTATGACGTTTTTACACATTTTGCATGCTTATTCACTAATTTTCAGTTTTTTTCGACGATATACGCTGTTTTATACAATTTTTGAGGTTTTATGACGTTTTTACACATTTTTTTATGGTTTTTCAGTAATTTTCAGTGTTTTACAACGATTTATGGTGTTTAAGACAATTTTTTAGGTTTTATGACGTTTTTACACAATTTGCTTGCTTTTTCAGTAATTTTCAGTTTTTTACGACGATATACGCTGTTTTAGACAATTTTTTAGGTTTTATGACGTTTTTACACATTTTTTATGGTTTTTCAGTAATTTTCAGTGTTTTACAACGATATATGGTGTTTTAGACAATTTTTTAGGTTTAATGACGTAATTTTTACTACGATATACGCTGTTTTAGACAATTTTTTGAGGTTTTATGACGTTTTTACACATTTTAAATGGTTTTTCAGTAATTTTCAGTGTTTTACAACGATATACGCTGTTTTAGACAATTTTTGAGGTTTTATGACGTTTTTACACATTTTTTATGGTTTTTCAGTAATTTTCAGTGTTTTACAACGATTTATGGTGTTTTAGACAATTTTTTAGGTGTAATGACGTTCTTACACATTTTGCATGCTTTTTCAGTAATTTTCGTAATTTTTACTACGATATACGCTGTTTTAGACAATTTTGAGGTTTTATGACGTTTTTACACATTTTTTATGGTTTTTCAGTAATTTTCAGTGTTTTACAACGATATACGCTGTTTTAGACAATTTTTGAGGTTTTATGACGTTTTTACTCATATTTTATGGTTTTTCAGTAATTTTCAGTGTTTTACGACGATTTATGCTGTTTTAGACAATTCTTTAGGTTTTATGACGTTTTTACACATTTTGCATGCTTTTTCAGTAATAAACAGTTTTACACGACGATATACGCTGTTTTAGACAATTTTTGAGGTTTTATGACGTTTTTACACATTTTTTATGGTTTTTCAGTAATTTTCAGTGTTTAACAACGATTTATGGTGTTTTAGACAATTTTTTAGGTTTTATGACGTTTTTACACATTTTGCATGCTTATTCAGTAAATTTCAGTTTTTTTTCGACGACATACGCTGTTTTAGACAATTTTTGAGGTTTTATGACGTTTTTACTCATTTTTTATGGTTTTTTTAGTAATTTTCAATGTTTTACGACGATTAACGCTGTTTTAGTAATCATTTGAGGTTTTTTGAAGGTTTTTAAACATTTTTTATGGTTTTTCAGTAATTTTCAGTCGGTTAATGCTGTTTTAGACAATTTTTGAGGTTTTATGACGTTTTTACACAATTTGCATGCTTTTTCAGTAATTTTCAGTCTTGAACGACTATATACGCTGTTTTAGAAAAATTTTTAGGTTTTATGACGTTTTTACACATTTTTTATGGTTTTTCAGTAATTTTCAGTGTTTTACAACGATTTATGGTGTTTTAGACAATTTTTTAGGTTTAATGACGTTCTAACACATTTTGCATGCTTTTTCAGTAATTTTCGTAATTTTTACTACGACATATGCTGTTTTAGACTATTTTTGAGGTTTTATGACGTTTTAACACATTTTTTATGGTTTTTCAGTAATTTTCAGTGTTTTACAACGATTTATGGTGTTTTAGACAATTTTTTAGGTTTGATGACGTTTTTACACATTTTGCATGCTTATTCAATAATTTTCAGTTTTTTACGACTATATACGCTGTTTTAGACAATTTTTTAGGTTCTATGACGTTTTTACACATTTTGCATGCTTTTTCAGTAATTTTCGTAATTTTTACTACGATATACGCTGTTTGAGACAATTTTTGAGGTTTTATGACGTTTTTACACATTTTTTATGGTTTTTCAGTAATTTTCAGTGTTTTACGACGATTTATGATGTTTTAGACAATTCTTTAGGTTTTATGACGTTTTTACACATTTTGCATGCTTTTTCAGTAATAAACAATTTTAAACGACAATATACGCTGTTTAAGACAATTTTTGAGGTTTTATGACGTTTTTACACATTTTTTATGGTTTTTCAGTAATTTTCAGTGTTTTTACAACGATTTATGGTGTTTTAGAATATTTTTTAGGTTTAATGACGTTCTTACACATTTTGCATGCTTTTTCAGTAATTTTCGTAATTTTTACTACGATATACGCTGTTTAAGACAATTTTTGAGGTTTTATGACGTTTTTACACATTTTGCATGCTTATTCAGTAAATTTCAGTTTTTTTCGACGACATACGCTGTTTTAGACAATTTTTTAGGTTTTATGACGTTTTTTACACATTTTTTATGGTTTTTCAGTAATTTTCAGTGTTTTACAACGATATATGGTGTTTTAGACAATTTTTTAGGTTTAATGACGTAATTTTTACTACGACATACGCTGTTTTAGACAATTTTTGAGGTTTTATGACGTTTTTTACACATTTTAAATGGTTTTTCAGTAATTTTCAGTGTTTTACAACGATATACGCTGTTTTAGACAATTTTTGAGGTTTTATGACGTTTTTACACATTTTTTATGGTTTTTCAGTAATTTTCAGTGTTTTACAACGATTTATGGTGTTTTAGACAATTTTTTAGGTTTAATGACGTTCTTACACATTTTGCATGCTTTTTCAGTAATTTTCGTAATTTTTACTACGATATACGCTGTTTTAGACAATTTTTGAGGTTTTATGACGTTTTTTACACATTTTTTATGGTTTTTCAGTAATTTTCAGTGTTTTACAACGATTTATGGTGTTTTAGAATATTTTTTAGGTTTAATGACGTTCTTACACATTTTGCATGCTTTTTCAGTAATTTTCGTAATTTTTACTACGATATACGCTGTTTAAGACAATTTTTGAGGTTTTATGACGTTTTTACACATTTTTTATGGTTTTTCTGTAATTTTCAGTGTTTTACAACGATATACGCTGTTTTAGACAATTTTTGAGGTTTTATGACGTTTTTACTCATTTTTTATGGTTTTTCAGTAATTTTAAGTGTTTTACGACGATTTTTGCTGTTTTTGACAATTCTTTAGGTTTTATGACGTTTTTACACATTTTGCATGCTTATTCACTAATTTTCAGTTTTTTTCGACGATATACGCTGTTTTATACAATTTTTGAGGTTTTATGACGTTTTTACACATTTTTTATGGTTTTTTTCAGTAATTTTCAGTGTTTTACAACGATTTATGGTGTTTTAGACAATTTTTTAGGTTTTATGACGTTTTTACTCATTTTTTATGGTTTTTCAGTAATTTTCAGTGTTTTACAACGATTTATGGTGTTTTAGACAATTTTTTAGGTTTTATGACGTTTTTACACAATTTTTATGGTTTTTCAGTAATTTTCAGTGTTTCACAACGATTTATGGTGTTTTAGACAATTTTTTAGGTTTTATGGACGTTCTAACACATTTTGCATGCTTTTTCAGTAATTTTCGTAATTTTTACTACGACATATGCTGTTTTAGACTATTTTTGAGGTTTTATGACGTTTTAACACATTTTTTTTGGTTTTTCAGTAATTTTCAGTGTTTTACAACGATTTATGGTGTTTTAGACAATTTTTTAGGTTTTATGACGTTCTCACACATTTTGCATGCTTTTTCAGTAATTTTCGTAATTTTTACTACGACATATGCTGTTTTAGACTATTTTTTAGGTTTTATGACGTTTTTACACATTTTGCATGCTTTTTCAGTAATTTTCGTAATTTTTACTACGATATACGCTGTTTGAGACAATTTTTGAGGTTTTATGACGTTTTTACACATTTTTTATGGTTTTTCAGTAATTTTCAGTGTTTCACAACGATTTATGGTGTTTTAGACAATTTTTTAGGTTTTATGACGTTCTTAACACTTAAGTCTTTAGGTTTTATGACGTTGCATGCTTTTTCAGTAATTTTCAGTTTTTACGACGATATACGCTGTTTTAGACAATTTTTTAGGTTTTATGACGTTTTTACACATTTTTTATGGTTTTTCAGTAATTTTCAGTGTTTTACAACGATATATGGTGTTTTAGACAATTTTTTAGGTTTAATGACGTTCTCACACATTTTGCATGCTTTTTCAGTAAATTTCGTAATTTTTACTACGATATACGCTGTTTTAGACAATTTTTGAGGTTTTATGACGTTTTTACACATTTCTTATGGCTTTTCAGTAATTTTCAGTGTTTTACAACGATATACGCTGTTTTAGACAATTTTTGAGGTTTTATGACGTTTTTACACATTTTTTATGGTTTTTCAGTAATTTTCAGTGTTTTACAACGATTTATGGTGTTTTAGACAATTTTTTAGGTTTTATGACGTTTTTACTCATTTTTTATGGTTTTTCAGTAATTTTCAGTGTTTTACAACGATTTATGGTGTTTTAGACAATTTTTTAGGTTTTATGACGTTTTTACACAATTTTTATGGTTTTTCAGTAATTTTCAGTGTTTCACAACGATTTATGGTGTTTTAGACAATTTTTTAGGTTTTATGACGTTCTAACACATTTTGCATGCTTTTTCAGTAATTTTCGTAATTTTTACTACGACATATGCTGTTTTAGACTATTTTTGAGGTTTTATGACGTTTTAACACATTTTTTTTGGTTTTTCAGTAATTTTCAGTGTTTTACAACGATTTATGGTGTTTTAGACAATTTTTTAGGTTTTATGACGTTCTCACACATTTTGCATGCTTTTTCAGTAATTTTCGTAATTTTTACTACGACATATGCTGTTTTAGACTATTTTTTAGGTTTTATGACGTTTTTACACATTTTGCATGCTTTTTCAGTAATTTTCGTAATTTTTACTACGATATACGCTGTTTGAGACAATTTTTGAGGTTTTATGACGTTTTTACACATTTTTTATGGTTTTTCAGTAATTTTCAGTGTTTCACAACGATTTATGGTGTTTTAGACAATTTTTTAGGTTTTATGACGTTCTTAACACTTAAGTCTTTAGGTTTTATGACGTTGCATGCTTTTTCAGTAATTTTCAGTTTTTTACGACGATATACGCTGTTTTAGACAATTTTTAGGTTTTATGACGTTTTTACACATTTAGTACACATTTTTACTGTTTTAGACAAGTCTTTAGGTTTTATGACGTTTTTACACATTTTGCATGCTTATTCACTAATTTTCAGTTTTTTTCGACGATATACGCTGTTTTAGACAATTTTTTAGGTTTTATGACGTTTTTAAACCATTTTTTATGGTTTTTCAGTAATTTTCAGTGTTTTACAACGATTTATGGTGTTTGAGACAATTTTTAGGTTTTATGACGTTCTTACACATTTTGCATGCTTTTTCAGTAATTTTCGTAATTTTTACTACGACATATGCTGTTTTAGACTATTTTTTAGGTTTTATGACGTTTTTACACATTTTGCATGCTTTTTCAGTAATTTTCGTAATTTTTACTACGATATACGCTGTTTGAGACAATTTTTGAGGTTTTATGACGTTTTTACACATTTTTTATGGTTTTTCAGTAATTTTCAGTGTTTCACAACGATTTATGGTGTTTTAGACAATTTTTGAGGTTTTATGACGTTTTTACACATTTTTTATGGTTTTTCAGTAATTTTCAGTGTTTCACAACGATTTATGGTGTTTTAGACAATTTTTTAGGTTTTATGACGTTCTTAACACTTAAGTCTTTAGGTTTTATGACGTTGCATGCTTTTTCAGTAATTTTCAGTTTTTTACGACGATATACGCTGTTTTAGACAATTTTTAGGTTTTATGACGTTTTTACACATTTAGTACACATTTTTACTGTTTTAGACAAGTCTTTAGGTTTTATGACGTTTTTACACATTTTGCATGCTTATTCACTAATTTTCAGTTTTTTTCGACGATATACGCTGTTTTAGACAATTTTTTAGGTTTTATGACGTTTTTTAAACCATTTTTTATGGTTTTTCAGTAATTTTCAGTGTTTTACAACGATTTATGGTGTTTGAGACAATTTTTAGGTTTTATGACGTTCTTACACATTTTGCATGCTTTTTCAGTAATTTTCGTAATTTTTACTACGACATATGCTGTTTTAGACAATTTTTGAGGTTTTATGACGTTTTTACTCATATTTTATGGTTTTTCAGTAATTTTCAGTGTTTTACGACGATTTATGATGTTTTAGACAATTCTTTAGGTTTTATGACGTTTTTACACATTTTGCATGCTTTTTCAGTAATAAACAATTTTAAACGACGATATACGCTGTTTAAGACAATTTTTGAGGTTTTATGACGTTTTTACACATTTTTTATGGTTTTTCAGTAATTTTCAGTGTTTTACAACGATTTATGGTGTTTTAGAATATTTTTTAGGTTTAATGACGTTCTTACACATTTTGCATGCTTTTTCAGTAATTTTCGTAATTTTTACTACGATATACGCTGTTTAAGACAATTTTTGAGGTTTTATGACGTTTTTACACATTTTTTATGGTTTTTCTGTAATTTTCAGTGTTTTACAACGATATACGCTGTTTTAGACAATTTTTGAGGTTTTATGACGTTTTTACTCATTTTTTATGGTTTTTCAGTAATTTTAAGTGTTTTACGACGATTTATGCTGTTTTTGACAATTTTTTAGGTTTTATGACGTTTTTACACATTTTTCATGATTTTTCAGTAATTTTCAGTTTTTTACGACTATATACGCTGTTTTAGACAATTTTTTAGGTTTTATGACGTTTTTACACATTTTTTATGGTTTTTCAGTAATTTTCAGTGTTTTACAACGATTTATGGTGTTTTAGACAAATTTTTAGGTTTTACGACGTTCTTAACACTTAAGTCTTTAGGTTTTATGACGTTGCATGCTTTTTCAGTAATTTTTAGTGTTTTACAACGATATACGCTGTTTTAGACAATTTTTGAGGTTTTATGACGTTTTTACTCATATTTTATGGTTTTTCAGTAATTTTCAGTGTTTTACGACGATTTATGATGTTTTAGACAATTCTTTAGGTTTTATGACGTTTTTACACATTTTGCATGCTTTTTCAGTAATAAACAATTTTAAACGACGATATACGCTGTTTAAGACAATTTTTGAGGTTTTATGACGTTTTTACACATTTTTTATGGTTTTTCAGTAATTTTCAGTGTTTTACAACGATTTATGGTGTTTTAGAATATTTTTTAGGTTTAATGACGTTCTTACACATTTTGCATGCTTTTTCAGTAATTTTCGTAATTTTTACTACGATATACGCTGTTTAAGACAATTTTTGAGGTTTTATGACGTTTTTACACATTTTTTATGGTTTTTCTGTAATTTTCAGTGTTTTACAACGATATACGCTGTTTTAGACAATTTTTGAGGTTTTATGACGTTTTTACTCATTTTTTATGGTTTTTCAGTAATTTTAAGTGTTTTACGACGATTTATGCTGTTTTTGACAATTTTTTAGGTTTTATGACGTTTTTACACATTTTGCATGCTTATTCACTAATTTTCAGTTTTTTTCGACGATCTACGCTGTTTTATACAATTTTTGAGGTTTTATGACGTTTTTACACATTTTTTATGGTTTTTCAGTAATTTTCAGTGTTTTACAACGATTTATGGTGTTTTAGACAATTTTTTAGGTTTTATGACGTTTTTACACATTTTTTATGGTTTTTCAGTAATTTTCAGTGTTTTACAACGATTTATGGTGTTTTAGACAATTTTTTAGGTTTTATGACGTTTTTACACATTTTGCATGCTTATTCACTAATTTTCAGTTTTTTTCGACGATATACGCTGTTTTAGACAATTTTTGAGGTTTCATGACGTTTTTACTAATTTTTCATGATTTTTCAGTAATTTTCAGTTTTTTACGACTATATACGCTGTTTTAGACAATTTTTTAGGTTTTATGACGTTTTTACACAAATTTTTTATGGTTTTTCAGTAATTTTCAGTGTTTTACAACGATTTATGGTGTTTTAGACAAATTTTTAGGTTTTACGACGTTCTTAACACTTAAGTCTTTAGGTTTTATGACGTTGCATGCTTTTTCAGTAATTTTTAGTGTTTTACAACGATATACGCTGTTTTAGACAATTTTTGAGGTTTTATGACGTTTTTACTCATATTTTATGGTTTTTCAGTAATTTTCAGTGTTTTACGACGATTTATGATGTTTTAGACAATTCTTTAGGTTTTATGACGTTTTTACACATTTTGCATGCTTTTTCAGTAATAAACAATTTTAAACGACGATATACGCTGTTTTAGACAATTTTTTAGGTTTTATGACGTTTTTACACATTTTTTATGGTTTTTCAGTAATTTTCAGTGTTTTACAACGATTTATGGTGTTTTAGACAAATTTTTAGGTTTTACGACGTTCTTAACACTTAAGTCTTTAGGTTTTATGACGTTGCATGCTTTTTCAGTAATTTTTAGTGTTTTACAACGATATACGCTGTTTTAGACAATTTTTGAGGTTTTATGACGTTTTTACTCATATTTTATGGTTTTTCAGTAATTTTCAGTGTTTTACGACGATTTATGATGTTTTAGACAATTCTTTAGGTTTTATGACGTTTTTACACATTTTGCATGCTTTTTCAGTAATAAACAATTTTAAACGACGATATACGCTGTTTAAGACAATTTTTGAGGTTTTATGACGTTTTTACACATTTTTTATGGTTTTTCAGTAATTTTCAGTGTTTTACAACGATTTATGGTGTTTTAGACAATTTTTTAGGTTTAATGACGTAATTTTTACTACGATATACGCTGTTTTAGACAATTTTTGAGATTTTATGACGTTTTTACACATTTTTAATGGTTTTTCAGTAATTTTCAGTGTTTTACAACGACATACGCTGTTTGAGACAATTTTTGAGGTTTTATGACGTTTTTACTCATATTTTATGGTTTTTCAGTAATTTTCAGTGTTTTACGACGATTTATGCTGTTTTAGACAATTCTTTAGGTTTTATGACGTTTTTACACATTTTGCATGCTTTTTCAGTAATTTTCGTAATTTTTACTACGATATACGCTGTTTGAGACAATTTTTGAGGTTTTATGACGTTTTTACACATTTTTTATGGTTTTTCAGTAATTTTCAGTGTTTTACAACGATTTATGGTGTTTTAGAAGATTTTTGAGGTTTTATGACGTTCTTAACACTTAAGTCTTTAGGTTTTATGACGTTGCATGCTTTTTCAGTAATTTTCAGTTTTTTACGACGATATACGCTGTTTTAGACAATTTTTAGGTTTTATGACGTTTTTACACATTTAGTACACATTTTTACTGTTTTAGACAAGTCTTTAGGTTTTATGACGTTTTTACACATTTAGTACACATTTTTACTGTTATAGACAAGTCTTTAGGTTTTATGACGTTTTTACACATTTTGCATGCTTATTCACTAATTTTCAGTTTTTTTCGACGATATACGCTGTTTTAGACAATTTTTTAGGTTTAATGACGTTCTTACACATTTTGCATGCTTTTTCAGTAAATTTCGTAATTTTTACTACGATATACGCTGTTTTAGACAATTTTTGAGGTTTTATGACGTTTTTACACATTTCTTATGGCTTTTCAGTAATTTTCAGTGTTTTACAACGATATACGCTGTTTTAGACAATTTTTGAGGTTTTATGACGTTTTTACACATTTTTTATGGTTTTTCAGTAATTTTCAGTGTTTTACAACGATTTATGGTGTTTTAGACAATTTTTTAGGTTTTATGACGTTTTTACTCATTTTTTATGGTTTTTCAGTAATTTTCAGTGTGTTACAACGATTTATGGTGTTTTAGACAATTTTTTAGGTTTTATGACGTTTTTACACATTTTTTATGGTTTTTCAGTAATTTTCAGTGTTTCACAACGATTTATGGTGTTTTAGACAATTTTTTAGGTTTTATGACGCTCTAACACATTTTGCATGCTTTTTCAGTAATTTTCGTAATTTTTACTACGACATATGCTGTTTTAGACTATTTTTGAGGTTTTATGACGTTTTAACACATTTTTTTTGGTTTTTCAGTAATTTTCAGTGTTTTACAACGATTTATGGTGTTTTAGACAATTTTTTAGGTTTTATGACGTTCTAACACATTTTGCATGCTTTTTCAGTAATTTTCGTAATTTTTACTACGACATATGCTGTTTTAGACTATTTTTTAGGTTTTATGACGTTTTTACACATTTTGCATGCTTTTTCAGTAATTTTCGTAATTTTTACTACGATATACGCTGTTTGAGACAATTTTTGAGGTTTTATGACGTTTTTACACATTTTTTATGGTTTTTCAGTAATTTTCAGTGTTTCACAACGATTTATGGTGTTTTAGACAATTTTTTAGGTTTTATGACGTTCTTAACACTTAAGTCTTTAGGTTTTATGACGTTGCATGCTTTTTCAGTAATTTTCAGTTTTTTACGACGATATACGCTGTTTTAGACAATTTTTAGGTTTTATGACGTTTTTACACATTTAGTACACATTTTTACTGTTTTAGACAAGTCTTTAGGTTTTATGACGTTTTTACACATTTTGCATGCTTATTCACTAATTTTCAGTTTTTTTCGACGATATACGCTGTTTTAGACAATTTTTTAGGTTTTATGACGTTTTTAAACCATTTTTTATGGTTTTTCAGTAATTTTCAGTGTTTTACAACGATTTATGGTGTTTGAGACAATTTTTAGGTTTTATGACGTTCTTACACATTTTGCATGCTTTTTCAGTAATTTTCGTAATTTTGTCTACGACATATGCTGTTTTAGACAATTTTTGAGGTTTTATGACGTTTTTACACATTTTTTTGGTTTTTCAGTAATTTTCAGTGTTTTACAAGATTTATGGTGTTTTAGACAATTTTTTAGGTTTAATGACTTTCTTACACATTTTGCATGCTTTTTCAGTAATTTTCGTAATTTTTACTACGATATACGCTGTTTTAGACAATTTTTGAGGTTTTATGACGTTTTTACACATTTTTTATGGTTTTTCAGTAATTTTCAGTGTTTTACAACGATATACGCTGTTTTAGACAATATTTGAGGTTTTATGACGTTTTTACTCATTTTTTATGGTTTTTCAGTAATTTTAAGTGTTTTACGACGATTTATGCTGTTTTTGACAATTTTTTAGGTTTTATGACGTTTTTACACATTTTGCATGCTTATTCACTAATTTTCAGTTTTTTTCGACGATATACGCTGTTTTATACAATTTTTGAGGTTTTATGACGTTTTTACACATTTTTTATGGTTTTTCAGTAATTTTCAGTGTTTTACAACGATTTATGGTGTTTTAGACAATTTTTTAGGTTTAATGACGTAATTTTTACTACGATATACGCTGTTTTAGACAATTTTTGAGGTTTTATGACGTTTTTACACATTTTAAATGGTTTTTCAGTAATTTTCAGTGTTTTACAACGATATACGCTGGGTACACCTTCCAGATTCATGAAATTAACCTCAAGAATAATGAGGGATGAGGAAAAAATGGCGTTGAGCGAGAAGGTCTGCTGGTGATGGAGCTGATTCTCCGTTCGATCTTTTTCAGAGAACGAAATGTGGTCAACCAGCAGATTTCTTAGCTCTTTACAAATATACATGAGTTTGATGGAAGGGTGAAGGATGGAGGGTTTGAGCAGCGAAAATTGATAGTGACTGAGCTAATTCTCAATTCGATCTCCATGTGAGGACGAAATATATCAACCAGCAAATTTCCTAACTCTTTACACATATACATGAATTTGATGAAAAGGTGAAGGAGAATACACAGTAATAACAATCTAATCTTTCACGTGTATTTGGTGAAAGATTAGGGGTCGTTTTTAATCTTCTACAGTTTGTGAGAACATGACAGACCCTTGCTCAAGCTTCACAAACCTGGGAGTTTTTCTTATTCGTCTCCCAGACAACGAGTTAGGTGGTTTTGTGTCACTGTCTCAATTAACTCCCACGACACGATACCTCATAACCAACAGTGAAGCTGATGGCTAGTCCATGGTCAATGGATAGTGGATGGTTCTTGGGTCCGCTTGACAAGAAGTCCACAGGTATCAGTTAGCGTAAAAAAATTGCTGAATGCACAGCTTCATGTTTTTTTGAAGAGAACAAAAATTCTCACTACAGTGAAGGACATTTCCCTCAGTGTCATGAGTAATACAAAAGGGTCCCAATTAAGGGCGACAAGTCAGGGTAAAATGATCTACGTCTGGTAGAACAAGTACATAGTGTCAACTTATTTAAAGAAAACAACACCAAGATATTGTATCGTTCGCACGAATCATGGTAAATATTATAACGTTTCCACGTCTCATGTAGAAATTGAACGAATTACGAAAGAACCCTAGTATTGAAAGGACGGTACAACATAGATATTTATAACCATTTATGGAACAAATTATCTCTTTGGCCACAGTGTATGTGAGCCAGTAAAAAAAGTGATTATAACGAACTTCTCGTATCACGGTAGATATTGTAACATTCTCATGTATAATGTTAGGTTTTATAACGATCCCTCGTCTCATGGTGGATATTGTAACATTCTCATGTATCATGAAAATAACATATCAACGTTCAATAATAAAAAAAATACCATTTCAATACCGGAAAAAGATACATACACAATGTCAAAAACAATCAAGTAGTGGCTATTGGTATTATCAAAAAGGACAATGGCATAACCTTTGGTTGGGTTTATGCGTTTAGTTGGCAATAATACAAGACATATGCCTAAAGATGTCTTACGCGAGACACACAGTATAGCAGAAGAGACCTATTTGGTTTTACTAACTCTTTGCTTACAAAAAGGTTTGTAGTGGTTTATTTAAGACCTTTTTGGGTTTTACTTACTTAAAATGACCAAACACAAAACGGGGAACACACTTGGTGTTGCCAAAATTGCCACAAACACGAATGTTGTGAACTTTATGATACAAATTGATACAAGTGGCACCTAGAGACACAGGATGACTTAATATAAGTGACCTGGCTCGGTGTATTTGACAAGGCAAATTAATGTCATTTAAGTCAAAATATAGTACATAATATAACAAATTGGGGTCAGAAAGTTGAGATCTTAAGACTTTACATACTCAATGTGACCGAAAGGTGTTATTGTTATTGATGAGGAGGACAAAACGGCGTTTGTTTTCCTTTACAACAACCTTTTTCAGAATTGACGTGTCAATATCAAATTCTGAAAAAACAACAAATTAGAGCAAATGGGAATATTGAGCGCCATTCAATTTTTTAGACAAAACTGAAAAAACTTTAAAAAAGGTAATTGTAACTTTTATTTGTTACACCTTTGTAAGCATGAATCAAATGACGATACCAAACTGGAATTTACACACGCATTATGATTATAAGTTACAGGGGTAAGAAAATTCACCTCAATTGGGTGTGTGTTGCAAAGGGTCATTGTTTTATGTACGATGGAGCCCAATGGAACAAATGTGACGAACAAATGTGAAAGAACAATGTGAAAAACAATGTGAATAACAAGGAACATGAGAGAATTAAAAAAAACATTTACATAAAATGTTGTACGTGACTTTTTGTGGTAGTTATGACAAAAAATAGTTATATATTTAGTGTCGTAAGTGTCAGAATGGTGACGACTAACAATTGATGTCCAGGGTCATGACTCCGGGAGCATCAATCGTTTTGGAGGTGGAAAAAGTCTCTTGACTAGAATGATATCAATTCCAGAGAAGATACGTACAAAATATGAGTACAATTTATATACATTACACGGTGAGGTGTGACACAGAAACAAAAATAACAAAAGTTTTATACAAAAGATCATAGTAGTACAAGAATGGGTGAGAAATGATTAAAAAAACCACAGTTGACACTTCTGTGTTTTTAGAAAAATGAGAAGGTTACCTTGCAGAGGTCGAAATGCGAGTTTTTATATAAAACTTACGCGATAGGACATGCTGATTGTCTGCACGAGGGCCAAATCTCGTGGGACAAAGGTAGAGCCAAAAGTTTGTTAGTTATGAGTGTAGTGACCTAGTGAAGGTGGTGTCCATTGTGTCCACACTTCCTAGTTTGACAATATCTTTCACGTGGTAGTTACCGATGTGTTTACCAGAGGCGTCCGATAGGGTATATACTACATCTGAGATTTTTCTCAGCACTTTTGCTTTAACAAAGCGAGGAGCTAGTTTTGCAGAGAAGTACAGAGCACCTTGTGAGAGTGTGTTGTTGCGTCTCCAAACTGTGTCGTTTTCCTTAAAGGTGACATGTTTCCTGCGTAGATTGTGTCTGTTTGTCTCAGAAATTGTGGGCAAGTATCAACGCATCGGTGACTTCGCTGTAAATAGCGGAAAGTTCTTCAAGACGGTGAGCGTAGTTCTCTGATGGGTTATCAGTAGAAGGAGAAGATGATGGGAGGCTAGCGTCCCAATGCAAGGATCCATGGACAATTTGTTCCATACCATGTTTCAGGAAGAAAGGGGTGTATCCAGTAGTGAGGTTCACCGTATTGTTTAGTGCAGCTTGAATTTTTTCCAGATTTTTGCACCATGTTCGTTGATCTTTGTCAACCAGGATTGCCAGAGCCGTGTTGATGGTCTGGTTGTAACGCTCCACTGTATTATTTTGAGGCGTGTAAAGTGTATTATAGAAAATATCCTTTATGCCGTATTTGGCCAGAAATTCCTTGAATTCCAGAGCTATGAATTGTTTTCCGTTGTCGCAAATGATGGTGCGCGGAGTGCCGTAGGGGATAAAAATGTTTTTTTTCTAACAAGTTTATGATTGCAGATGCTGTGGCTCTTTTTAATGGGAAGATCCAACAGAACTTGGTGAATATATCCACTATGCTAAGAATATGCATGTTTCCGGCGTAGCTTCTGGGGAAGGGGCCGATGAGATCCATAGAGAGTGATTGTAGTGGCCTGTCCGCTCGTTTGGGATTATTCATGAGACCAGATGGAGGTGCAGTACTATGTTTGTATGCTTTGCAAATGTCGCACTTAGAGATATAGTTGCGAACTTGTTTAAACAGGCCTGGCCAGTAATACCTTAAGGCTATTTTCTTATAGGTTTTGAAAGTTCCTGGGTGTATGGATCCGGGGCCGCTGTGATTGTCGATGATAATTTTTTGTGTGTCCTCTGAGGGAATGACTAGCTTCCAAGCATAGTCTTCGAGTATAGACAGTGGTGGTTTGCAGTTACGATATAACCGACCTTCCTTTATAATAAAGTTGGGAAATTTTTGCGGGTTGTTCCTGCATTCCTCGTAGGTTTTTAAATACCAAGTTTCTTTGGTGGTAGGAGTTGGTGTTGCTTCTTCGGAGGTCAGAGTGGCGAGTTCTATTCTTGAGAGGGCGTCTGGGACAATATTGTCTGCGCCTTTACGATGGATGACATCAAAGGTGTATTGAGATAGGCGGGACGACCAGCGGGCCAATCTGCCAGAAGGGTTGCTTAATGAAATCAACCATTTTAGGCTGCTGTGATCGGTGATGACTGAGAACTTACTGCCTTCGATATAGCCGCGGAAATGGTGGATAGAGTCCATGACTGCGAGAAGTTCTTTTTCCGTTATCCCATAGTTTTTTTCGTGTTTATTTAGACTACGAGAGAAGTATGCCACTGGGTGTTCGCCGTCGGGGAATTCTTGTGTTAGGACTCCGCCGATTCCAACATTGGAGGCGTCTGTATGCAAGGTGAAAGGCAGATTGAAATCTGGACAGTTTAGTACTGGTGCAGATTGCAGTGCTGTTTTTAGAGAGGTGAAAGCCCTTTCAGTTTCAGTAGACCAAGCGAAGTTACTGACACCTTTTCGGGTACCGGTAATTTTATTAAGAGGGGCAGCTATTGTGGAGAAATCCCTTATGAATCTTCTGTAGTATCCGGCGAGACCAAGGAAACCTTTAACTTCTTTAGCGTTCTTTGGCCTGGGAAAGTTTGTCATGGCTTCGACTTTGGCAGGGTCGGTCCTTAGACCTTTTTCGTCTATTACAAAGCCGAGGTAGCGTAGGCGTGATTTGCAAAATTCGGATTTCTTAAGGTTGATTGTTAATCCGGCAAACTTGAGTTGTTGGAATACTTTTTCTAGGGTGGTGATGTGTTTTTCAAACGTGTCGCTGATGATTATTAGGTCGTCCAGGTAGCAGAACAAATTATTGTCGGATTCGGGGCCGAACAGTCTGTCCATCAATCTTTGTAGCTCAGCAGGGCTGTTTTTTAAACCGAAGGGGAGTCTCTTAAAGTGGAACATTCCTCTGCCGGGCACTACAAATGCTGTTTTTTCACATGAAACATCATCCAGAGGTATCTGCCAGAATGCTTTGGACAGATCTATTGAAGAGATGAATTTTGCGTTGCGTAGTTTGTCCAGGATTGCGTGTACAAGAGGAAGTGGGTACGCGTCCGCCTCAGTGCAGGCATTAAGTCTTCTACTGTCGAGGCAGAATCGGGCGGAACCGTCTTTTTTGGATACCAGAAGTGTGGGGTTGGTCCAGGCGCTTCTGCTGGGAACCACGATGCCCATATTTAGCATGTCGTCCAGTTCTTTTTCTAACAGTTTTAGTTTCTGGGGAGCCAAATTGTAGTATCTTTGTTTGATAGGAGGTCCATTTGTCTTGATGTGATGTTTGACTAAATTTGTCAAACCAAGTCCACACTTTTCGAACGAGATTGATTCAAATTTCTTGATCATGTCTTCCAGTTGTTCGGCCTGTGGTGGGTGAAGGTTCTCGTACGGAATTATTGTACGGATTTCGTTGATTGAGGTGGTGGGTGTGGTGTTGTTGCAAGGGTTGAAAACCTGAGGTGCAATGTTGAATGCTTTCCAAAAATCCACTCCAAGAATAAATTTCTGGGTGATGGTTGGTACGATTAGGAAATTTATTGGAAATGATTTGCTTCCACACTTGACAGGTAGGACAATAGCTCCTGTGACTTTTTGAGTGTTGTTGTCTGCGGTGGTGACGAAAGCGGGGTGTTTGTTGATTGTGAATCCGTTGTTGACAAAGGGAATGTGGGCGTTACCGCCGAGGCAGCTAACTGAAGCTCCACTATCCAGTAGTCCAGAGAAGACGACGTCATTAACAGAAAAATGCGCGTATGGGCGACCATCTTTAGCTTGAGTGCAGCTCACCGTAGAAAGTTGTAAGGCCTCTTTGAAATATGCAACGTGTTTCAACCACTCGGTCCATTCAGTAGGCCTGGATATTGAATGGATTTGCGAGGGGTTGGATCTTAGTTTTTTGGAGTTCTCTTGGACCAATTCGGCGGAGGTTTGGAGAAATCTGTTGGTGGTTTTGCAATTAAGTTGTTGGAAGGATGTATTCTTTCAAGATTGTTTCTTGATCTCTTGAAAATTTCTCTCAAGTTGTCTTGTTGAGGAGAATGGTCACGGGGGCGCTTTTGATGGCCTCTGTTGTCTTGGGTATACGAAAGTTTAGCTTTTTTGTAGCAAGATGATTGTGAATGTCCGGTTCTTTTGCAAAAGGTGCAAAACTTCTTCTCGTTAAACTCTGGTTTGATTTGATTGGTTGACCGAGAGGCGAGGCTTGGTAGAAGGGGTTCGTTAGAAGGCTTGGTGTTTCTTCTTTTATCTTGGTAGTTTTCCAATAGTAGACAGACATCTTTGAGTTGCTCTACTGAAGATATTTTTTGAGAGGTTATTATGTTCTCATATCTTGCTAGGAGGCCATCAGTCAAGATAGGAACTAGCTCTGTTTCAGGGACTGGAGTTGTCAGTTTGATGTTTAGAAGATCTGCTCTCTGGGCGTATTGTGCTACTGTTTCGTTGGAGAATTGTTTGATGGAAAACAGAGTAGACTTAATCCTATGCTGTGTTTCTTTTGGTGCGAAACTTTTCAGGAGAGCAGCTTTGAGTTCGGGCCAGGAGTTTACTTTTTTCTTGTGGATTCTATGCCAGAAGAGTAGCTCGTGCGAGATGAGATCTATGAAGTTACGGTGTAGTATCTCAGTAGGAATGTTGCGTATCGCGGCTGTTTCTTCAATTCGGTCGATGAAATCTTCTACGTTAGTATTACCGTTGTACTTAATTTTCCATCCAGTTAGGTCGAAGGGTTTTGTAGTTTCCTTGATGGGTATAACTGGTGGTTTAATTTCTGTGCAAGCAGGTATGCTTGTGTCGGAGATTGTAATACTGCCGGGTTGAAATTGCAGTCTCCTAATATATTTCCTGTTGTAGAATGTTGCGTACTTAATCAGGACGTTTTTGGTTTTGTTGAAAGGAGAAATATTCCTGTCTTTTCATTCCTTTTCTAAGCTTTGAGTACTTTGAGAGCAGATGTTGGCTATTATGCCTAAGGTGTTGTTTTGAGGATTCATTTTGTGGAAGTTGATTTAGACTTTGTGAGAAGAAAAAAGAATTGTCTGAGTGTGTGGCTGGTTGTTTTTCAAAAAAATACCAGGGGTTTGCTTGTGATGGTAGGTGAAGAATTTTGTGAAATTTTTTCAAAGTCCCAGTTATGGAAAAAAAATGGCCAGCGGTTTCCTTGTGTTTTTGATGGAAAAGTCCCTGAGATGTGCGTTTTTTGAAAAATTTCCGAAAAATTTTCAAAGTTCCAATTATGGAAAAAAAATGGCCAGCGGTTTCCTTGTGTTTTTGAAGGAAAAGTCCCTGAGATTGTGCGTTTTTGAAAAATTTCCGAAAAAATTTCAAAGTTCCAATTATGGAAAAAAAATGGCCAGCGGTTTCCTTGCAATTTTAGTGGAAAAGTCCCTGAGATTGTGCGTTTTGAAAAAAATTTCCGAAAAAATTTCCAAAGTCCTAGATGAGTGAAGAAAATTTTTGAAAAAAATTTCTTCCGAAAAAAACAAAAATTCAAAGTGCAGATTTCGAGAGAGTATTGTTTGTTTTTTCAACAATTATTGGAGGGTTTGTTTGTGATTCGTGACAAATTGTCTGAATTTAAGCAGAACCAGTGTTTGGTTATTTACACGCTAGTTCCTTACATCCCGTCAAAGTTGCGCCTATTAGCAATGTGTGACAGATGGGGCATTCACGTCAACGCGAATCTCAATTATATGTAAAGGGTAAGTCGGCTTTCAAGACTTTTCTTTCGAAAAGGATACTCTACCCACCTTTATTACATATAAAGCGGAATTATCAAATGACAGAAGGGCGTTAGTTTTCCTTGTCTATGTATTTTGCAGAACGATGCTGGCTTATGGCTCCACTAACAAGGAATTTATTTTGTATCATGAACAAGATTTGAAACTGTTGAATTGTATTTTTATTGTGGCTCATTCTCTCTAATAGTTGCACTTGGAAAGTAAACCATTGTGGTTTTGGATCACTATGTGATGTTTGAGATGTCCGAAAAGAAGTAAACGTCGATTGCGCACTTTGTGATGGAATACCGGTACTTAAAATTTGTCGAGTGACGATTCGTAAAACTTGTAATTTAACACCGAATGGCTTTAATGTGACACAGTTGTTTTAAATTTGACGCGATGGTTTGTAGAATAGCTATGATTTATTGGAAGAAAACATTGTTATTCAAAGGTTAATACAAAACAAGGCATGAAAACAGAGTGAAGGAGTACAAGATTATTTCCAATTTGACCTCCCGATGGACGATTAATTACCAAAAAAAAATCCACGTTGCGCCAGTGCTAACATATGGTTAAAGGGTATCGAACCTGGTTATTAAATTGGCTAAGCTCAGATAAAATGGTAGAGCAGGCGACTCGTGTACTATCAGGGGCGGGCAGCTTCTTTGGTCATCAGGCTCGTCCATCGGTTAGGAGGTCAAAGGGTAGGTTTATCACATAATAATAACACATGAGTAGTAAGGCACAAGGTATATTAAATGTCTCGAGAAATACAGGTTGACATAGATCTCCCTACTAACTCTCTCTACTAATTTATGACGACCGGATCAAGCGTGGATTCTACATGAATTTACGAGAATTGAACACAAGAAAAGGGGATAGGTTGAAAGCTTACGATTCGTCTTGAGGTGTGGTATGGAAGGTCATGTTGAGCCAGATCTTCCCGCGCTCGAAGGCGACGGGGCAGTTGAGATGAAGATGTGCACTCGGGATTTGACACGAGAACGGGACTCCATGGAGTTGGTTTGAGCCGAGATTACGAACATGATTGGAGATTGATAGCGATTAATTAGGAAACTGGGACGAGATTGCGTCCGTTCGCGTAATTATGCAAGTCATCGCGAGTGTTTGCGGTCCGTTTACAAGAGACCCTGTTGCCACCGCTGAGGCCGGTGCTGGACTGCGGAAGCGCCGCCAAGCAAGCGGGGGCGGGGAACGGGGAGCGCGCTGCTTGCTGCCGACGGTCTGCTATTGAGCACGTGATTTTTAACATCTGGCCGCGTGGTCAGTAAGGTGGCCAAACGTTCTTTATTGTAGAGTGACCATTGTTTTAACTGTAGGGGGATTATATTACGTAACACATTACAGAATAGATAATAGAACAAAATAATAATCTTATTAAAATAATATACTAACACTTTCTTCAAAAAAAGGTTGTTCATTGTTTGAAAGAAACATTTTTAAATCGCTTGTTTTGTATTTGATTTTGTTGCAAAAAAGAGCGGTAAATACATGTAACTAATTTATTTATTTTTTTACGGAGATAATCGGAAAAAAGCATCAGTTCATTTGAAAACCACATCATAACTCGAATTAAAAATATAAATATATGTATGAACAGAAACTATCTATTTGTCCGGCGAAAATTTAATTTTTAAAACTAGTTAATCTCATTTAATTGTATGAAAATTATATTCGAATTTCATCGGGAATCTAAAAGATTTTAAAATATATTTTTTGTGAATTTTCTTGATTATTATTTATTAGCTCAGGTCAGTGACCTATTACGGGATTGTGTGAATTATTAAAAAACAACTTACAATTTTGAAAATGAGAAAAATAATTTACTGTTAAAAATATTTTTATAATAGCTAGGTACTGTTAGGTTAGATAGTTTCTAACCAGAGTTCGCAGGACCCACAGAAAACCTATTATCTTTGATTTTATGGTTATTAACTGGGCAAATACATAACTAACTGATCATTACGCAGTTTTCTCAAGGGTAGACGGGTCTTGGCAAACCCTCCTTGCTTCATTCACATGCATGATTAAACCCATACGTATCTTCTGTTATTCAGACTCTTGAACTATTGACATGACCCGACTTAACTATACGATGTACTCGATTGTGATGTGTCTTCATCGTTTGACTTCTTCTGCCATTCAAATTAATTTAAATGAAATAAAAAAATGCGATTCACCAAAGCTTTCGAAATTCTATATCAGTTTATTATATACCTAAATACTTCAAAATGCTGATAAAAGTAGGGTACGTCGGGTTCATTCCTCTGAAAGCCAAGTGCTCAATCATTACACAAATAACATTTTCCTTATGTATTGATGTTAGTAGGTGGAATTTAAATACTGTCCGGTTATAATTTATCGAAAGCGTTCATAATGTTAACTTACTAACTAATCAACCATCACGCCCTTTCCCCAAAAGACGGCCCCCGTGGTTGAGTATTTACGATCCTTGGCTACGAATCCATTTATTCATTTAAAATAATACATAGAATATTTGCGGCATCAAGTAATTTCTAGAAAGGGATATACTCTCCGTAACGCCCTGGTGGAAGACCACCATTAAGAATCTAGAAAATGCTTTAAATGGCTTTATCTGTGTTTGGTGACCAGATCTGAATAGCAACGTACTTCTCCAATATCTTAACCATGCCCTCCCCCAACTCCTTCACTTCTTTACAACCTACAGACCTCAAAACATACCAAAATTATCAGGTATACAATTAGTTCACTAAAAATAATATATATGATATTTGGGTACGTTCTAGAGTGGAAGATAGTTTCAGTATCGCCTTAGTGAAAGACCACGATACTTCCCCACATTCCCCTTCCTACTACCTACTACAACATACCCCAATTGTGGATGCCAAAGTCTCGCTGGCTCTGGATGATTAGGAGCAGTTGAGCTCTTGTCTGGTATTAACGTAAAAACGGGTAGAAAAGAGGATGGACCGTCACACAACTTGTTTTGTCTTGACACAAGCTTATTGCTTCATCCACATTCATACATCGGCTAATACATACTCTTTTGTTATTCTGGTTTTCGAATGACCCTACTCCAATGTTTGGTTTTCTTGATCGTGCAATATCTTCGTCAAGTCACATCTGTTTTTCATATGAATAGGTACCGCACAAGATTCCTAACCGTCTGGAGCCAGTGAGACAAAGGCATCCTCAATTTGGGTGCGTTGTAAAGCTGAAGGTAGTGGGGAGGGGAACAAGATGGGAAGAGAAAGGTGGGGAAGTAAGGTCGTCTTTCATCAGGGCGATACTGATAGTATTTACTACTCTAAAAAATACAGGGTTTTCCAATAAGAGATGTTATTTTGAATAGCCCACTATTTCGGTAGATGTTGCTTTCGAAGCTGTCATTTTTTAACATTTGACAAGTAGAAACTACGTTATTAATAAAAATGGATTGATACACGCTTCAAAAACGCATTGAAATTATTAAAATTCACTTAAGTGAATCAAATGCAAATCATATTGAGTGATGAGGCCCATTTCCACCTCCGTGGCTTCGTCAACAAGCAAAATTGTCTCATCTGGGGCTCGGAAAAACCAAGAGTTATTGTTGAAAAGCTTCTGTATCCTTAACGTGTGACTGTTTGGTGCGGTTTATGGTCCGGCGGAGTTATTGGACCTTACTTTTTCGAAAATGAGGCTGCAGCAACAGTTACGGTGAATGGATTGCGCTATCGAGAGATGATTAATGATATTTTAGGGCCGAAATTGGATGGTATTGATCTGGAAAACGTTTACTTTCAACAAGACGGCGCTACGTGCCACACAAGCAACGAAACCATTGATCTTTTACGATTGAATATCATAATAACACCTCTAATTGGAAAACCCAATTGCCAACCAATCAATTGTGGCACATTGTGAAATGGAGGAAATGGCAACGGAAAGTAGATGGGGTAGAGAAGGGTTGTGAACTATCTGGCTATTCAGGTCTCATCAAAATTAAATTCATTTTGAGGAAAGAAAAATTTACTGCTAACTTTTTTTCATAAATAATCCAATTAAATTGGTCCCAATAACGAATAAAGAGTACTCAAAACAATACACAGAATCATAAAAAACCTGTGGCTAAACTAGCGAACAAGGAACATTAAATTTAAATATTCCACAAGGCACCGTTATGGTACCGATGTTATTCATTATTTAAGTAAATGACATATTTGACCGGTCGGTGGGTGAGTTGACATCGCGTTTGGATCCCACCCAGGCATAGTGTATTCAATTCCTCGGCTGGCTAAGTTCTCCATCACAACACAATCAACATTTTCCGTTAAGTGTGGTGGTAATAGGAGATTTTCAAATATTGTCATGTTATTTGTATTTAAAAAAAAATGTTGACCACTATGAATTGTTAACAAATTATCTCATATGCCGATGATATAGTCCTTATAGTAAAAAAAAACATTGGGAAAAAAAATTTTAAAGCCACAAAAGATATAAATAATCTAAACATATGGTTTGAAGATAAACTCCTGCCGTTAAATAGTGATAAAACATACATCAATCTCATCCCAAATAAATGGTAATAATATGGTTCCAAACGTTCAAATAATCATTTTTTATACAGGGTTTTCCAATAAGAAGTGTTATTTTCATATTCAATCGTAAAAGATCAATGGTTTCGTTGCTTGTGTGGCACGTAGCGCCATCTTGTTGAAAGCAAACGTTGTCAAGATCAATACCATCCAATTCCGGCCATCAAAAATCATTAATTATCTCTCGATAGCGCAATCCATTCACCGTAACTGTTGCTCCAGCCTCATTTTCGAAAAAGTAAGGTCTAATGACTCCGCCCGAACATAAACCGCACCAAACAGCCACACGTTGAAGATAAAAAGGCTTTTCAACAATAACTCTTGGATTTTTTGAACCCCAGATGTGACAATTTTGCTTGTTGACGAAGCCACCGAGGTGGAAATGGGCCTCATCACTCAAGATGATTTGCATTCGATTCACTCAAGTGAATTTCAATAATTTCAATGCGTTGTTGAAGCGAGTATCGTCCCATTTTTATTAAAAACGTAGTTTTTACTTGTCAAATGTTAAAAAATGACAGCTTCAAAAGTAACATCTACCGAAATAGCGGGCTACTCAAAATAAAACCTCTTATTGGAAACCCCTGTACATAAACATGAATGTATGAATTTCATAAATGTTAAAGGTTTATTGTTTATTTCCAAATGTACACACTCCTTCCACCCACAAGCAAATGTCTCTTATGGAAGAGTAGTATAAATCTTAACATATAAATTATCCATTTGTAAAATCTGAATTATTGCATGCACAAAACATTTCTTATTTGTTTATTATTTTTTAGATAAATTAATGTTTTAAAGACAAGATTTTATTTATGCATAGCACAAAGGATAACAATTATTTTTTATAAGCAATAATTGTTCGCCTGAAACACTCATCCACATTGAAAAAATCTCCTGATAAAAAATACATGACGCCAACGGGATTGAAAAAAAAAAACACGGGTTCGAGTCCCGTTGGCGTCATGTATTTTTTATCAGGAGATTTTTTCAATGTGGATGAGTGTTTCAGGCGAACAATTATTGCTTATAAAAAATAATTTCTTATTTGCATAAATAAATATGTTGGCATACAAGATCGGCAAGGGGAAGCAGATGGAGTAGAGGAAGGTTGGAAAGTACCTGACTATAAAGTAACTGGTCACTTAACACAGTACGAGCAATTTCCAATAACATTTCTGTTCTGAAAGGTTATCGAACATGCCGTAAAAGTAAGTAGGTAGCTTTCGACTTATTGTTTATACTGCACAAGAGTACTAACTGCTCTCAACCATCTGAAGCCAGTGGGACTATAGCATCCCCTGGGCACTATAGCATCAATTGGGGTATATTATAAGGTTGAAGTGAGTGAGATGAAAAGGCTATGGAGAAAAAGAAGATTGCAAAGTAGATGGCAATTCAGATGTGGTCTCCAAACACGGCCAAAACACTTGCAGTCATTTACATTCTTTTGCAGTAACAATGTGTGAATAGTCAACTAAATTTCGAAATAATATAAGTAAATAACTAACCATCACGCCGTTTCCACGCAGAGGTAGGCAGAGAGGGTAGACCACGATACAAAGTAAGATCAATTAAGAGACTTCGGAAGACCCCACTCAACTATTTGATTCACTTGAGCGTGCCATGTCTCTCTCGGGCGACTCTGGTTTTCTTTTACCATTCATTTCCGCCTCATATATTCTCCTTAAATTCCTTTCCTTGCTTATCCGCTCTACATGCCTAAACCTTCTAATTCTGTTTAAAACGGGCCTGAATTAATACATAATAGTAAGTATATTATTCAAAATGAAACAAACACTTGTCTCATTTTGTATAATGTCAACCCACAAAGTGTTTGCTTTTTTCGATAATTTAGTAAGTATGTATATTAATTATTGAGTACGTATTGTTATAATATTAGAATGGCGTAGTTTGCACTCAACAGTTCATTTCAAAATTAATACTAAACGCATTAAAAAAATTTCGATATAAATTCAAAATAATATTAATGTGACTTCAAATCATAGACACAATTACCTGTGCGTCATTCCATTGTTTCCAGGGATTTCCAAACTGTGGCTCGTTCGTCCGCGCTAATTGCACTACCCCCTTCCCGATCATATGTAGGGATTTAGTCATTAAGGGTTGGTTGGCGGGTATAAATAGACCAACCCAGTGGTTCTCAAACCATTCTAAAAATTCCATCAACAAGTTACATTGTCACTCTGCCACACAGTTTATTTTAATTTAAAAAATCTCATCATTTTTAAAACTAAATTGCGCTTACTTGATCAGTGAATCTCAGATCTTGTCAATTAGTATAAAATATTGTTTAAAAAGTTCAGATACACGATGTGCATATTTCAAGAAGGGAGCCACCGCCCAAATGGCTACCGAGGAATACACATAGGCCAAACCATTGTGGCCATTGAACCCACTTATTATTCAGAAGATGAATCCCAAGTTGAAATTATGGAACGTCTGGCGCGGATGAGACAGCGCCTGAACCCTCTGGAAAATGATGAAATTGAAACAGACCGTGCATTTGAAACGGATGATGAAAGTGTAATTGAATTCTCGGAGGAAAGTATTGTATATGACGACACAACCGAAATGTCATCTGATGAAGAAATGGGTGGGGAGTCTCCAGCATTAGAACTTGGAACAGATATGGGATTCGAGATATTCTACCCTGACGATGTTGCAGAACTTGGAGCAGAGGTTGAAGTGGAGACATTCTACCCTGACGATGTTGCAGAACTTGGAGCAGAGGTTGAAGTGGAGACATTCTACCCTGACGATGTTGCAGAACTTGGAGCAGAGGTTGAAGTGGAGACATTTAATCCTGACGATGTTGCAGAACTTGGAGCAGAGGTTGAAGTGGAAACATTCTACCCTGACGATGTTGCAGACAAATTCTCCGAAGAAGCAGACGTTCCAGTTAGTTAATGCTCTCTTTCACTACAATAAGAAACTCAGATTGGGAGATTAGTCATAAACTTGTGCTTTCCTTGTATTATATATTTTTGAACAAAAACTATTATTAAGTTGGCTGTACGTAAACGCATCTTATCTGGAAGCTTTTCATTAATTCAACTTTGTACTTATTTGTAATAAATTTTAAGCAAAAATAATTCTCGATATAAACCTATATATAGATATAGCTTGCTTTGAATGTAAATAAAATATGTCTAAGTAATTTTAAATCCGTAAAGATAATGGTTAATGACATTTTTTAGTGATTTATTTTGATCAATTTTAATGTTAATACATATATAATTATTTTAACCTCACCTCCATTCTTTTCAATGTGATTTCCCTCATTGTTCCTATTTATTCAGTCAGGGGTAGCACGTACTGCACTCTCACCCAGTGCGTTGTCAGAACATCATGAAAATAAAACAATGTAAGCAAGCTGTTCAGTGGATTAGGCACCGGACGTATATACACGTATAGTCCATCTTCTTTGCACACAGTAGAATAAATACACCAATAGTATTGGGGAAACGGCGTGATGGTTTGTGAAAGAATAATAATACTAAGGATGGGTGTTTTCCTAACTTCTCTGGTCCATATTATTGATAATAGTTAAATTCACTTAATGTACCTAAATGAAAAGGTAGACTGTCCAATGCAATGGGAACGGGACGTGAATACTCGTATAAGCAGTTGTTTAGAAATCTATCCTCTTTGTAGTACCTTTGTAGGAAACTGCATGATGGTTTTTTAAAGAACGAAAGAATTTTTTTTTATTGGAAATTTCACCAGATCCCAAATCATCATTTATCACACAATAATATATTGCTAAGAAGTTATTTGTGGTACATCCTCTCTGCATACCACTGTGGCGAAACGGTGTGATTGTTAGTTAGTTAAAAACACTTTTTTTACTGAAAGTGAACTTTAAACAAGAGTCCCAACCGCTCTCAACCTGGAGACGGTGAGAGCAGTTGAGACTATAACATCTTCAATTATTGGGGTAGGCTGTAAGGCTGAAGATAGTGAGAGGATAAGGAGATGGGAAGAGAAAGGTGGAGAAGTAAGGTGATCTTTCACCAGTGCGTTACTGATAGTAACTACCAATTTGGAATGTATCGCAAATAGAATATACGGTAATTTTATAAATAAATTAAGAAATAACACACAATATTCAAATAAAATTAAGTTGCGCCTTTCGGATTCGTAGCCAAGGGTCGCGATCACTCAGCCACGAAGGACGTCAATATGGTGGATATTTTTGTGACTTCATTTCAAAAATATCTAAGCCTACCTTTCTTAGTTAAAGTGAATTATTTTTGGCGTATTATGCCGTGTTGTGCTACCTTCTTATTTATCCAACGTTTCGGAAAGCATTATTACAGTGGCTAAAGAAGAACGTAGCACAACGCGGCATAATATTAAAAAAATAAATCACTATAATTCTTTTGGCCGTGAAAAACTCAAATCCTTTTCTAAGTCTTGATCATGACGCTTTTATAAACCTAGTATTATTTTCAGACAGAGGAGATGTGATGCGGTCCATCATTTCTACCTAACTTGAAAATCATCATAAAAGAGGGTTCGACAGAGAGGTTAGGAAGACAAATAAATTCCACATATTTATAAAATTATATTTTAAAAATAATACAATTAATAATATTGTGGTACAATTCAAATTAAGAAGTATGGTATTAAAACTTTTATTTTTACCTGAAAGATTGTCGTAAGCGACATCTGCAAAGGATTTTGGGTAATAAATTGGTTTTTCGATCTCAGGTGGGTAATCAGGTGTTTTACTTTTTTCCATAGATGGCGTTGAAATATTTGCATCTTCCTCAGTTTTGGCCTTGATATGATGTTTTGACGATTTGTTAACAGATGGTACTGTGCTGTGGGTATTCAAGTTTGTGTTTGTTAGTTGACTGACAGTTAATGTTAGACTATTTATCTCGGAAGTTAACAAATATATGTGTTCTTAAATCGCCAAGTTTTATTTTGGTCGGGTTCATCTTTTAGTTTTTGAACATCTCTTTTCTTGATTATTAAATCTCTAAGAATTGCAGTGGCGTCAATATAATAGAATTTCACCAGCGGTAGTTTGTTTATGTTTAAAGCCGCAAATTTCGGCATATTGTTTCTTAAAGAATTTTAATTATTATTATTTTATCAGTTTGTGTATTTTTACCTTTGCCGACTCTCCTGGCAAAGTTTTTTACCGGTACGCATTTCCAATAAACACTTTTAGCGGACTCATTGTCATTTTCAGTGAATGTTTATCTTTCTTTACAGATGTGCGTGTTTCAGGAAGAAGGGAGCCGCCGCCCAAATGGCTACCGAGGAATACACATAGGCCAAACGATTGTGGCCATTGAACCCAATAACCCTTATTATGTGGAAGATGAATTCCAAATTGAAATTATGGAACGTCTGGCACAGATTAGACAGAGCCTTAACCCATTGGAAAATGACATTCAACCAGACGACGATATTGAAGACTATGAATTAGAATACACGGAGGAAAGAGAGGCATATGACTTGGAAGACTACACAACGGAAGGATCATCTGATGAAGAAGTCGATGGAGAGGATGAACAGTCTTCAGCATTAGAACTTGGAGTAGAGGTGGTAGAGGAGATATTCCGCCCTTATGATGTTGCTGAACTTGGAGCTGAGGTTGAAGTGGAGACAATATACCCTGATGAAGTTGCAGAACAATTCTCCGATGAAGCAGATGTTCCAGTCAGAAAGACAGCCAAGCGAAAAAGGGTTGATGATCTCTTTCATTACAACAAGAAACCCAGATTGGGAGATTAGCCCATACCTTATTAAAAAAAAAAATATATTTTCTTGGGCATAACAGACCATTTTCAATACAAATTTAATTTAAAAATAAACATATTATAATGGGTGATGTATGTCCTTACATTATTTTTGGTACCACGGACAAAAATTATTATTAAAAGTTTGCAATTATGCTGTATGTAACATAAATATAATAAAAGTATGCTGAGTGCTGAGCTTGTCTTTACCTACTTTCTTATCTTGTAGCTTTTTACATTTACTCAACTTAATACCATTATTTTTATTTCTTCTGTATAATATATTTTTGGTCAAAAGCTACTTAAAGTACAAAATATGTGTTTATTATTGTTGAATTAAAGATGATTTAAATGTAATCAATACTCTATTAAGTTACCTGGAATCCGTAAAAGTTATTATTTTTAAAGATTTTAATGTAAATTGTAACTTACTAACTAATCAACCATCCCTTTCCCCAAAGGACGGCCTCCGTGGTTGAGTGGTTACGATCCTTGGCTACGAATCCATGTATTCATTTTAAATAATACATAGTTTATTTGCGGCATCAAGTAATTTCCACAGTAGGAGATACTCTCCGTAATGCCCTGGTGTAAGACAACCATTAAGAATCGAGACGATGCTCGAAATGGCTTTATCCGTTTTTGGTGACCAGCCCTTCCCCAACTCCTTCCCTTCTTCACCACCTTCAAGCCTCATACCATTCCACAGTGGAACATACTGTCAGTGTCGCCGTGATTATATTTCTCCATATTCCTTTTCCCATCTCCGTCCCCTTCTCACTACCCACTACAACATGCCCCAATTATGGTTTCCTAAGTCTCGCTGACTCCGGACGATTAGGAGCAGTTGAGCTCTTGTGTGGTATTAATGTTACATAACTTGTGTTGTCTTGATACGAGCTTATTGCTTCATCCACATTCATACATCGGCTCATACATACTCTTCTGTTATTCTGGTTTTCAAATGACCTGACTCCAATGTTTGGTTCTCTCGATCGTGCCATATCTTCGTTGCGACACACATATCCATCACATGAGTAGGTACCGCACAAGAGTCCCAACTGATCTCAACCGTCTGGAGCCAGTGAGACAAAGGCATCCTCAATTTGGGTATGTTGTGAGGCTAAAGATAGTGGAGAGGGGAACAAGATGAGAAGAGAAAGGTGGAAAGGTAAGATCGTCTTTCATCAGGGCGATACTGATAATATTTACTACCCTGAAAAAATGATTAGTATATTATTTTTAACGTACAATTTCTTCAAATAAAATTTACTTTTGCCATTCGCATTCGTAGTCGATGGGCCGGAATCATTCAACCACGGAGGTCGTCAATATAGTTTATTATTGTGAATACATTTATAAAATATCTAAGCATTACTTTCTTTATCTTGTTCATGTCGCTTTTATCAACCCTGTATTATTTTCGGACAGAGATGATGTGTTGCGGTCGATCATTTTTACGTACCTAGAAAATCATAGTAAAAGAGGGTTCCACATTGAGGTTAACACGAAAAATAAATTCTACCCGTTTATAAAATTATTTGTTAATTATTTTAGTATAATACAAATTAAGAAGCACGAAAACTAATGACTAACCAATTCAAAATTATTTAAATATCATTTTTATTTGTTTTCCCCAATTCGTTGGGATTATTAATATCAACCCTAACTACTCTTTATTGAAAATTCCATACAATGTTTTTTTGAAAATGAGTCACTCTGTAACCCATCAAATTATCGTTTCGTACTTATTAGGTAAGTATATGATATTAATGTTTTTTTAATGACCTTCTAGTGCGAGGTGCGAAATAATTTTATAGCAGGAATAAATTTGTACAAATCTTTGCTGTGAATTCTGTAATGGAATTAAACATAGTTCATATAGTTCATTATATTCTAATTTATTACTTATAAGTGTAATGACGGCCTCCGTGGATGAGTAGTTACTATCCATGGCTACGAATGCGATTTAAATCCCGACGTGCGCAAGTACTATTTATCTCGTGTCGCCATGACAACCATTCAGTGCAGAATCTAAACTATGCTTTAAATGGATTTAGCCGTAGTCGGTGGCTAAATCTCAATAGCCAGGTACTTCCTCTTCTCCATTCCATTCCCCTCCTCACAACATACCCCAACTGGGTATGCCATAGTCTCACTGGCTTCGCTAAAGGGGGCCTATAAAGGAGCCTATAGGGCCTTGGGACTGTCTAGGAGGGGATGCTGTACGGAGGAGGAGACAGCTACCCTTCAGGCCGCTCTCAGGAGATCAAGGGCGACTTTCAAACATGCGGTTCTCCTTGCAAAACGAGCTGCCTGGCATAATTGGGTTAAAGATGTGGGCAACGCCAACCCGTGGGAAATCCACAGCGCAATTGAAAAATCCGGCAAGGGATCGGATCGGTTTTTGTCAAGTCTAATTGGGAATATTGATGGGAGGGACGCTGAGACTGTGGACGTGGCCTCTACTCTCAACACACTTTTGGGCAAGTTAGTCCCTGTAGAGTCAGTAATTGGGGAAAGTGACCACCAACAACAGATTAGAAATCTGGCACGGCTTCCACCTAGAGACCTCGCCCAAGAGGATAGAGTCACTCCTGTCACTAGAGCTGAAATTGGTGCTATAATTAAGGGTTTGGGTCCAAAAAAGGCACCAGGGCATGACAGACTCAATGGCGAAATAGTGAAGCATGTCTGGGTCCACGCTAAAGAGGAGCTCTTTCAAGTGATGGAATCGTGCCTGAGAAGAGGAATGTTCCCTTCTGAATGGAAGAGGGGCGTGCTCAGGATTATACCTAAAGGGAACGGCAAACCACTCACCGACGTAAAGGCTTATCGCCCGATAACCTTGCTCCCAATCCTCGGCAAGATCCTGGAAATACTAATTCGGCAGCGACTTCGCAGTACACTTTCACCGTCCAGTGAACTTCAATTTGGTTTCGTCCCGGGTAAATCCACCGTGCACGCCATTTCGTTTGCGCTTAACTGGGTGAAGGTCTGCACAAAGAGGTATGTTGTAGCAATCTTCTTAGATATAACTGGTGCCTTCGACTTCGCGTGGTGGGACATGATACGCACAAAGGTTAAAAGTAGGAATTGTCCAAAACGCCTGTTTAAATCGGTTGACAACTACCTATCGGGACGAACTGTCTCGATATCCCATGGTGATTTTACTATAGAACGCGAAGTAAATATGGGCTGTCCCCAGGGCTCCGTTCTGGGACCTGAATTTTGGAATATTGACTTTGACGACTCCTCTAGGTTACCATTGCCTGAAGGATGTATCATGATCGACTACGCGGATGATGAGATGTATCTTGTCTCGGGGAACAGCAGAAAGGAAATTGAAGAAAAGGCTGGTGATGGTTTGAACACCCTCCTTAAATGGGGGAAGAGGAATAAGATGACCTTCGCTCCCCACAAGACAAAGGGTCTCCTGATGAAGGGCTCTCTCAGTAGAACAAGAAACCCTACCATCCGGATGGGAGACACCAACATCAAATTTGCAGACACGGTCAAGTACCTAGGTGTAACACTCGATCGATCGTCCTCATTTCTGGCTCATGTTAAAGATGTTTCAAGCAAGGCTCAGGCGCTGTTCCTAAAGCTGAGGAGACTCTCCACCGCTAAATGGGGACTACGCAGTCCGGCACTACGTGCTCTGTACAGGGGCGTATACGTTGCGCAAGTTTCGTATGCTGCCTCTGTTTGGGAGCACCGCCTGGATAACTGCCTTATACTCCTCGCTCTTACTAGGGGCCAGCGAACTTCTTTGCTGGCACTATCTGGCGCATACCGTACTGTTGCTTCGGACGCTTTGCCAGTTTTGGCCGGCATTTTGCCAATCGATCTAGAGATTAGGGAAGTCTTAACCAAGCAGAGACTTTCCAGAGGATCCCCGGCAACCCATCTTGGTGTCGTTCTGACACCAGGTGGACCGGGAACTCTCCCTGGACTGCTTCGGACGATGAGGGACCTTTCGCTTAAAGAGTGGCAGGTCCGTTGGGATAGGTCGAGCATGGGAAGATGGACCTTTTCCTTCTTCCCATCAGTTAAACTCAGAATGGAAGGGGCCTTCCTCAAACTGGACCATCACATGACGCAGCTCCTCTCAGGACATGGGGAATTCAGGGGGAGGCTTCACAGCCTTGCCCTGTCTACCCATCCCAATTGCGCTTGTGGCAATACTTACCAGTCGGCCGAGCACATTCTGTGGCACTGTGAGATCTTGAAGGATGCCAGAGACGAAATGATAGACGGTCTGAATGTCCCCATTAGACCGGTGTGGAACACCGATCTTGTTTCTAACAGAGTTAATTTCGAATGTCTGAGGAAGTTTACTAGGATCTGGGTTGAGAGATGGTCTGTGCTTAGAGTCGCTGACTAGCGTGATAACTGAGAACCCCTGGTGTATTGCTCCTGCTCCATGACTAATTCTTTTACAATTCTCCGATTATTGTCTATGCCATTCTGTTCTTCTTATTTTTCTTTCCTTACTGTACCAGCTGCTGCAGATGATTTTCTTTCGTTTATATTTCTTTCCAAATAACTTGTCTCTTATTTTTCTTCTTATTTTCAATTTTCTTTTCTTATGTTTTACTTTTATGTTATCTTATACTTCACATGCTGTCCTCTTTACAGACTATGCAGATTTTATTTTTACACTTTCTAATTTGTTTTACTTAATCTACCGATGTCCTTAAGTGGCACTTTGTTTTGATGCAGGGCTAGACTCCTTTTGTTTTAATATTTTATTCATTAATTTATTCTGCATCATCACATTTATCCTCGCCGATTCTCTAACCTAGTTAGGAACTGGGCGATTGTCGCGGGTATTGGTTTTGGTAAAATTTCGAATCATAATTTAAAATTTAAAATCTGTTTCCGCCCGGTACAGATTTTAAATTTTAAATTATGATTCGAAATTTTACCAAAACCAATACCCGCGACAATTGCCCAGTTCCTAACTAGGTTAGAGAATCGGCGAGGATAAATGTGATGATGCAGAATAAATTAATGAATAAAATATTAAAACAAAAGGAGTCTAGCCCTGCATCATAACATTACCCCCCTCGCCACCAAATGTTTGCCCTCAAACATATAAAATTGTCGAAATAACCTAACCCTATTCTTTCTAGGTCGGTCCAAGGGTCTACTACAACAGAAAAAAAAACAAAGTGATCAATAAAATACCAGTAGATAATAATAACCATCAATAGGAAGTATTCATATAACAAAATTAAACCAAAGTGAGAATAGCGAATGGGCGTGCCGCAAATCCGGTCGCACTTCATCGAACGTAAGGCAGGATGAACAGGATTGCGGTGCAGCCATTCTTACTTAAATAACTATAATATTGTAGGAACTAAACTTAAAAACTTAATCTAAACATAACAACCAATGTTACGTGAACGGGATCCGCCAACACCCACAGCTTGAATATGCTGGGTGAAGACTAATTGACTTAGCGTCATGGACAACCGTTGACGTTACATTTATAAAAATAATTAGTAAATAATTAATAAAAGTAAGACTTAATTAATACAGACGCCACATTTATAACTAACCAAATAACTGACTGTCTATCACATTCATTTTATACAACCAAATGCGATAATGCATCACTGACCCAAAATAGGGTTATAAGCCCGTCAGGCAACACTTTTTAGGGAGCATAGCAACCCTCACTTATCACTGAATCTACTTCTCCATAGGAGATAAGAAAACACTTTGTCGATGTTTCTACCTAATCTACCTAACTAGGTCGTATGGGGGTATCCATAAGAGAACAGAGCAGTTAATGAAAATACACAATCTTAATTCAACAAGAGTGTTAAGCAGTCAACAACCATCGCATAAGAATGTAGCCAAATTAATACAGTATACAGCCATCAATATAGAAGGTGCAATCGGGTTAAGTGATATGCAACTATTATTAGTGCAGTGATCTAGGTATACGTCCAACAGTAATGAAGGCGTAATCGATATTTTTATGAAACAACTTATGGTTTTCTCTGTAAACAGTTGTTCAAAAAAAAAAAAATTGTTAATAATAAGTCTCGCAGGACTGTAACAACAATTATGTATAATAAACTTAGAGTTTATAATAAAAAATTCTAAAACAATAGGAAAGGAACATCTCATGTTACTTACATGGTAGCAAGATTTAATGCAATGCAATTTTTAAAATTAAAAAAAATTATTTGTAACAAGTACAACAAGTGTGTACACAGAAATGACTGTTGAGAAGTCAAAGAATCAGCAACAAATAAAATTAACATTTATAGATTAAACCTAGGTCAGAACCTACGGAAGGTTTCAATACATCTTCGTATGTTCTGATCTTGACAAAATACAGATAAATCAGGTTCAAGAATCATAATATGAAAGAAGTGGCTTAAAATGTGGAAGGATCGGTGGTGGGATATCGTTCCACATTATAAGTCAGAACCGTACTTATAAAGGAAAACAAGTAAGTTATGTCTCGTTTCATCAGCAATAAAGCGAACAGCTCCATTTTATCACTAGGAGATTAAATGTTCAGTGCACCGCTTGGTGCAGTCTTTAATATATTTTCATGACCCATCAAGACATTTACTGTAAAACAATAACAAAAATATCCGTTTACATATTAATGATGAAACGAGAACAACCAGTGTTCTCAAGCACGTAATTTGTAGACAATGCTTCTTTGTTTTCACCATCATGAAACGAAAGAGACAGTGGGAATGTAACTCCTTACATTTCAAGATGTTATATCCTAACACATACTACATTTTAAGGTATATTAGGCAATTTCATTATACAAAATTCATAATATTTTTAAATGAGTGTTCATTTGTTCACTTGGAGTCTGTTGTGTACTTAAGTTTAAGTAAATAAATAAATTAAAAAATATTAATTTATGAGTGGCTCTTTTCATGAGCATAACGTACGACAGTATAAATGCGTGCATGTTTATGATTTAGACTTGTTATATTTGAGAATAATAGCGTGATTTCCAATAAATCACTACAAATAGTATCGTGTGAAAGAGAACATACAACTCGATTTCAAATAGAGTTTATGAATTTTATGTGTTAAGTGTCGTGTTAGGGTTGATCATCAACCTCCAAGAACAACCCGAACCACTCAAACATATATCTCACTACGAAATACTAACGTACGTACATAGATCAGAGGACAACAGGCCTTTCGCCTCCTGCAGGAAAAACCGTCCACAGGCAACGAATCCCCCGCCTTCCAACTGATGATGCAGTACAGTGTTCCGTACTTGAACTAGCAGCCCAAGTATAATGATCAGACAGCAAGCTTCTCTCGCCCTCTGTCTGTCATGTTTGGTGAACGTGATCGACTCCGGATCGATACGTTGCGTTTGGGGTACAAACCCATCCTCACCATTCGGAACTCATGGACCTAATGGATAGTGAGTTGATACCAGGATCCAGTTGATCAGACCGAATATACCTCCATCAACTCCCTCCAATGATAACGTTGTGTCATCGTCCATACCACAAAAAAAAAATTGTGATTATTTTTTTTTTTCCTTAATTCTCCAAGTCTGACACGTCGCGTGTAAATTGTCCATTATTTCAAAAATTGATAGTAAATATCGAATTATTTCTTTTGTCAACGTTGACATTTACTTTATTGAACTTAATTTCAAAACAATTTTCCAAATTGTTATTATGAATGATGATGATGATGATGCCCTTTATTTAGAAATAACAAGATGTTCTTTTCTTGTTTATAAGATAAAAACCTTGATAAATAATGTAAAAAAAAAATATATATTTTGTGGCAACCTTGAAAAAATTTGTGGCAACCTTGATAAAATATATGTGGCAACCTTGATAAAATATTTATTTCTTTGCCAGCCCTGGTTTTTCCGTACTATTGTAATACTGAACAATGTATTATAATAGAATATTATTTATTCACGTATTAAATCCACACGAGAAAAAAAAAAATCACTTTTCAAAATGAAAACAATTACCTAATTAGAATACACATTTATTATTTGAAATTATTAGCGAAGACGCAACCCATGCTATGAACTAATGGCAATGAACCGACTCCCGTTACTTCGATATGCGTTGTTATTTGTGTATAATAATAATAATATTCAGTTGTCAACTGCATTAATAAATAAACATGTTTCAATTTATTATTTAACGGCACCATAAAGGAGGAATGATCCCTAACATTCACACAATTCCTTAAAACAACGCACATAAGAAATTCATACAATCATGCGATAACAATTTCACTTTTGTCACTTTTACAGTTATCGGGTTAACATTCAAACAAGGTTAACATTTTAGGTTATGTATCAGAGCTCCAAGAGAACAAAATAACCCTAAACCATCCAAAAAAAAACACAATCCTGACACATTTATAGCCGTGTTTTAAGTGGGTCGCCAATTGCTACGTAGAGTCAAGGAAAGATTGAATTGTTTATTGTTTTCCTTTTCTCTTTTCTTTTCTCTTCTTTTTACATGTATTTTTTTCGGTTCTTTTTTCTTTTTTCAGTAACGGCAACGAGTTTACAGGCTAGAACTGAACTTCGTTGTTTGTCTTGTATTGTTTACTTCTCCCCAATAGGGGTTGGACAACGGGCCTCGTCCCCGCATGCACTGCTGGAGCTTCTTTTAATTTCTTGTTTTTACCGGGGGATTCCGCCAATCACCTGCGCCACCCCTGAGGAGCGTTGGTGGTCAGAGGGGTGACTGTGCGGATTGGGGTAACCTCCACCCTGCCTCCGACCTCCTGACGCTTCTTTCCCCTAGGTTCTTTAGGGTTTATCCCTCTTTTTCCCATACTTATCTTCAGGGCACCACCGGGTGGTCGGCTAAGGGGTGTGGAAGTCCTGACCTGCACCAGTCACCCCAACCACCACCAATCTCTCAACAGGACTGCCAGACGTGGCTCGGCAAAACTCCCCCGTCACTCTATTATTTCACTTTGTTCTTTTTTGTGCTTACAGGTACTGGAGTGTGGGTTCCCTCCACCAACTATTTGCCTGACACTTGTTACTTGATTGTTTGATGCTTATTGTTCTGTGTTGTCCTTGGATTAATACCTGTAAGCGCTCGCATACCGCTTCCTAACACCGTATGCGGGGACATTGAAGGTCTAGCTTCATTTATATACTTTGTAGAGCCGTTTATTCAAAAATTAGATTCATGCGAGAGCTCCGAAGGGGTGACCATAAGTCACCTATACCGGGGTGGGACAGGGCGGGTGTAACCTTCAATGGCTTCAGACGGTCAACCCTCTACCACGGAGGCCGTCAAATTTGATTTACTTGATCGTGCAATATTTATATATTCGTTTAATCTCCATCTCCGACTTATTTTACTATTATTTATCCCCCTTCAATTACTGTAATAGGTGAGTGCGAGATAGCAATATTATTGAGCTTGGAACACTTCGCATAAGAAAAAATGATTGAATCAAATTTAAAATGTATTAAACATAAGTGTTAAGAATGTATACCTAACCAGACAAGACACTCAGAGCTATTTCAGAGAAAACCTCATGCTACAATTTGCACATTAGATTATTCAAAATATTGAGAATATTAAACAATGGATTTTTATTACAAAGTCATTAGCCGATAAGTAAATTCTGAATTCTAGGAAAAATGCAAAATCAAAAACATTAGTGCATGACTCATTTGACAATTAGGTAATTTGCTAAGGCAGATGTAATAAATATGATTTATAACGGACACTCATATGGTATAATGGATCAACGGTGAAAATAAATCAGAATATTACATGCGAAAGCGAATGGTGGAAGAAATCGAGGAGTATGTAAAACTTGACTCAATCGATCAAGTTTGTTATTATATTTATTTTATTCTCGCAAATTTACACTCCTCTTCCATCCAAAAGCAAATGTTTTTAATGGAAGTGTTGATAGTGTGTGAATAAATATAATAAGATTTATAATTATTCCTAACTTGACACTAATTTATGATTTGCCCTAAATAAAAAAATCAGAAGTATAAATAAAAAAAATGAATATTTAGAACTCTGTCAAGAAATATTTTATAGAAATTACCAGAAAATCATACGAATCTTTTATTAATAAATTTTTTCTCCATAATTACTTTTCATCTTTCTGAAAACATCAATATAACCAAATATAAAGTATAACCTATATTAATACATATTTTTTAACACCTTAATTTCAACTGAATTTTTAAACTGTTGAACAAGCAAACTCTTCTAATGGAAGAGTAGTTTAAGCTCTGAGATACAAAATAACCAATTGATATAATTTGAATGTATATTATGTGAAAAGTTTAAAGGTAAATTTACTAATAATTATAATTTATAGGTTAGTTTATAGGTTTAAAAGGTATTTATAGACTTGGAAAAAGCATTTGACAGGGTACCCCGAAGCCTGATATGGGCGGCATTGAGATCTCATAACGTACCAGAAGGATATGTGCTCTCCATACAAGATATGTATACAGACGTAGAAACATAAGTAAGATGCACATCAGGGATGTCACCAACATTTCCAATTAAAGTGGGGGTACACCAAGGATCTGTCCTCAGCCCATTGCTATTGATAATGGTCATGAATTACCTAACGAGTCAAGAAATGAACAGTATTCTCAAGACTATGCTTTTTGCAGATGATGTAGTACTGATAGAAGAAAATCATTGTGATCTACAAAATAGCCTGGAAAGGTGGAGAAAGATCCTGGAAGATAATGGACTAAAAATTAGCAGGAAAAAGGCGGAATATTTGTATTTACCATTTGAAGACCCAAATGCTGTAACTCCTTCGATGCAATTGGATGAAGTAACATTAGCCAACTGTGACTCATTTAAGTATCTGGGCTCACTCATCCACAGAGACGGAGGATGTGCAGCGCATGTCAACCATAGGATAGGAGTGGGATGGATGAAATTTAGATCCGTAACAGGAATTTTGTGCGACACGAAAATGTCAATAAAACTTAAAGGAAAGACATACCAGACTATTGTTAGACCCGCGATAATGTATGGCTCCGAATGCTGGACTATGTACAACTCCTACTCTAGGCAACTCGAATCAGCAGAAATGCGAATGCTAAGATGGACGGCAGGAGTATCATTAAAAGATAAAATTAAAAGCTCACGCATTCGTGGTAGCCTGGGAGTCACTGACATAAACAGTAAGCTAGAGGAACGACAGTTAAGATGGTATGGGCACATAAGCCGGAGACCACCAGACCACACTGTGAAGCAGGGAATGTCTATAGAGCTTCAAAGACAGTCATCCAGAGGTAGACCAAAGAACTCCTGGATGACCCAACGCTCCAAAATCCTACAAAGAAACGGCCTAGATGAAAGCGACACTCAGAACCGAAGAAGCTATAACCTGAGAACTAGAAGAGCGGACCCCAACAGCCTACCTAGGCAATGAGTTGGGATAGTGCTAGGAAGAAGAGGAAGATTATGTGAAAAGTTTTATTAGGAGAGTGATGAGAAGAGGAAGATTAGAATGTACCTACCTGGTTGTTCAGATCTGATCACTTAACACAGTTAAAGCGATTTCCAGTAATATTTCGATTCTGATTAATTGTATTTCACCAGGGCGCTGCTGAAAGTATCTAACAATCACTAACATTAGTCATATATCTTCTTGTTATTGGATTTAGAAAAAAAAATCACTAAATTTAGTGTTTCACTTCTCAACAAAAATATTAAATTAATATACCTTATTAGTTTGAGATGAGCAGCTTTACTATTATACTCAATCAAATAAGTAAATCGCATAACATGGGTCACTTCGAATATGGGGCTCATTAAGTGATTCGTGACAGAAGCCACGACATTACCACTCTCAGTCAGTATTGAATTTTTTACCATTTTCTTGAATAGATTTTTACGAACCAACAGTTTTTATATTTTCAATGCGCATATTATAAAGCAACGGAGCTTTATATGAAAAACTCCTTTGTCCAAAGGATGTTCTGGTATTCACCGGCTGAAACATTAAATAAGAACCAAATCTAGTGTTGCGCAATATCAATTTTTTAAAATCAATGTTGTTGAAAAATTAACCGATTATGTACAACTGCCGTACTGAAAATTTTACTATCACTATGTAATTACTGTGACGAATGCAAAAAACATTTCTTGTACATTATTTTTAAAATGATTTTATTTATTCAAAATTTAAAGGCTTTTGGGCAGTCTTGTGACAAGAACACCAACTACAACCTAATATGAAAGCATTGATTGAACAAGCGCATAATATACAATTTTTAATATAACTATGTCCAATATATTTCTTAGAGTCTTGAAGATGTAGTCTAGCTTTCTTATTTTGTTTGTTAATATAGTAAGATGATTGTTCCATTTAAGATTTCTATTAATTATTAAGCTAATAAATTTGATATTGTCTACTCTTTGCAAAGGTTGACAATAACATTTCTGCACACAAAAAATAATTTTTTAGGAACGGTCAAAAGATTGCCGATTTACAGAGAAAATGCTAATAGTAATATATTTAGTTCTGGCCGTGTTTAAGGTTAACAGGTTTTGATCAAGCCAAATTTTATTTAACAGGTTTATTTATATTCTTATTTTAGTATTAATTATAGGTATTAGCCCCCCCCCCATAGGCAGTGCCTTTGTGGATTCCCTTTTCTTACCTCTTTTAAGAAAATTATCTAAAAACGTTTGTACATAAGGGTTAAAAAATAATTTATGGAAAAATATAAAGAACTAATACAAACTAACCATCACGCCGTGCCGTGACCGCCACACCAAATAATAAAAAAGTAAGCAGGTATTTTTAATGATTTTTAAATTGCATATTTTTGCCGTCAACAAATAAACAAATTGCCCTATTGAAGTATGATATGTGGAATTATAAATAATAATATTTATTTCACTTCAAATGCTATATGCCATTATGCGTCATTCCACCGTTTCCAGGGATTTCCAAACTGTGGCTCGTACAGTCCGCGCTAATTGCACTATTCTCTTCCCGAAAATATTTTATCCTACGGTCATTAAGGGTTGGTTGTCGCGTATAAATATCCATACCCAGTGCTTCTCAAACCATTCCAAAAAATTCATCGACAAGTTACGTTGTCTCTCTGCTGCACAGTTTGTTTTATTTAAAAAAATCTTAAACTAAATTGCATCTTCCGTGAATCTCCATTCTTGGAAATTAGTGGAAAAAATTCTCAAAAAGTTCTACTGGATTTATTCTGCAGTCAGATTTCAACCAAAATCTTCAATTTTACGATAATTACATTATGTTTTTTCTAATTATTTATATTTTGGGTAAATGTGCAGTGTTGGTCTTCCTTCTTGAACTAGTCGACTGCGGGGCAGTCTGAAAAGACTAGAGAAGAAGGAAACTTAACACGGCTAAATGCCCAAAAAATAAATTCCTTTACATTGCCTCTTTTAACATTGTGATGATGACAAACAATACCATTTTATTTTCTTTAGATACCGTTCTGCTAAAGTAAGAGAATTTTCAAAATGCATTGTACTTTCTTAATTTGTCATATAAATGTAATATTTTCATTCGTTTTTTAATAATGTTTACGTTTCTTTACAGATGTGCATTTTTCAAGAAGGAAGCCGCCGCCCAAATGGCTACCGAGGAATACACATAGGCCAAACCATTGTGGCCATTGAACCCACTTATAATTCAGAAGATGATTTCCAATTTGAAATTATGGAACGTCTGGCACAGATTAGACAGAGCCTAAACCCATTGGAAAATGATGAAATTCCAACAGATGACGAAATTGAAAGCGACGACGAAGTTGATACAGATGATGAAGTCGAATACACGGAGGAAAGAGAGTCATCTGACTTGGAAGACTACACAACGGAGGGATCCTCTGATGAAGAAGTGGATGCAGAGGATGAACAGTCTCCAGCATTAGAACTTGGAGTAGAGGTGAGAGAGGAGATATTCTGCCCTGATGATGTTGCAGAACTTGGAGCAGAGGTTGAAGTGGAGACATTCTATCCTGATGAAGTTGCAGAACAATTCTCCGGTGCAGCAGATGTTCCTGTCAGAAAGACAGTCAAGCGAAAAAGGATTGACGATCTCTAGATGGAGGATTAGTCTATAAAAAAGTGTAATTAAAAAAATAAGTTTTATCTGTACATAACTGACTGTGTGTCTATTTACAATACACATGTGACATAAACCTAACAATAAAGATATGTAAACATATAATAATGGGTGACTGCGAACTAGGTACTACGGACAAAAACTATTATCAAAAGTTTTCTAAAATAAAAATCAATTTCATCTCTCATCCGGTGGCTTTTAATTTGTATTGTATAAAATGTAAATATTTTGAAAGTTAACAAGTTTATAGGTATAGTTTCTTATCTGGGAGATTTTCATTTATTCAACTTGTAACATATGTAAATAATATGTTATTAAGTAACCTGGAAACCATCAGAGTAAAGATTTTAATATAAATACATAATATCTTCTGACAACCTTTCAACGTTATTAATGCATTGATATAAATAGCATGCGCACAATACAACGCTTTTCACAGTGAACTAAAATATAATTGCCACAAAATGAAAACTTTGCAGGAGGCGATTTAACTTAATAAATAGACGAATGTAAGACTTATTACAAATCTTGATATTTAGATGATAATGATATTTTGTTTATAAAAATTATGGGTTGAGAAATTTTCAAAAAATCTTCGGTTTTTGAAATAGTCTTCAAAAATGTGGCTTAAAGTATTTTACAATTGGTTTATAAGTAAATACAATAATATTGAATAAATAATCATAATACAATGATGTAATAATATTATAAAACATAAACGAATGCAAGCAGTTTTCAGTTTCTATGGGAAAAATTAGATGCAAGATGATATTGTTAATTCTGATTTTGAAATATAATAATAAATAGGTCTCAATGATCGATCGGTCTAAGACGCTTGTCCCGGAAAGGCAAGAGATCCCGGGTTTTATTTCTTGGGATGCTTTGTGGAGGGTCTTATTGAAGAGAGGAAGGAGTGAACATGGATATTGAAGAAACATGGGTTTTAGGAGGGAGGAAAAACAGAGGCTGGCAAATTGTTGCTGAAAACAGCCGTGCTGATGGACTCAAGAACGGGTCATAGAAGCGACCCGTTCTCATGTGACAAATGTCAGCCGTTGGGCCCGTTAGCCCGTTAAATCAATGACACTAGTTCCTTGGAGCATCTTCTATTGTAATATCATTAGAACATAACTGATCATTAGAATAGAACATATCTGATGCCTGTTCTTAAGATAGGGGAACCTATCAAACTGACCGCCAGTTTCTTCATAGAGTCAAGGGTATTTCACAGGTATTTTGGGGATCCGGACAAGAGGTGGCTGTCAAATTCAACAGTGGGCGCACTATTGTACCGGGTCAGCAGTTGTGTATGCAGCTCTGATACCTAAGAACCCCATCACTGCACCAGCAGCATTTTCGGTTTATGTCCAAGTAGGACGGATTCAAATTTCAAAAGAATTCAAAGGGTTATTGGTAACCCAAATCTTTTCTTAAATTAATTTTATGATGTTTTGAGTTTAATAGTTTATAATGTTAAATAACCAACCATCATAGCTTTTCCCCAAATATGGCCTCTGTGGTTGAGAGATTAATATCCTTGGCTACACCAAGTCGCGGGTTCAAATCCCGGTATGCGCTCTTTAATTTTATTTCAACATTTTTTCTTTTAAAATAAAATAGAGCACATTTGCGACCAAATATCTTCCATAATGGGAGATACTTTCAGTATCGCTCTGGTAACAGACCACCATTCATAATCAAGACGTTGCTTGAAATGGCGATTTTCACATAAAAAGGGGAAGGCAAAGAGGATGGACCGCCACAAAACTAACATTGTCTTGACACAAACTTACTGCTTCATTAACATTCGTACATCTTCTCATACATTATCTCGTATATCCTGTTATTATGTTTATCGAATGACCCGACTAGTATTTGATTATCTTGATCCTGCCCTATCTTCTTCGGATGTCCCCAACTCTTCCAATATTAACTTTCGCATCGTACCTATTTATTAATGTGAGTAATTACCCTGAGGGATGGTCCGATGCTCTGTAGGAAACTCGCTTGCACAGCGCGGGTGTAAACTGTGCACCCTAAAGTTTAAGTTTAGACTTACGGAATTCAATACTTCGTTTGTGTGAAAGCACTATGAAACAATACCTCACAAAAGTCCCAACTGCTCCCAACCGTCTGAAGCCAGTGAGACTACGGCATCACGATTCGGGGTATGTTTTGAGGTTAATGGAAAGGCGATAGGGCAAAAGAAGGCGAGAAGTATCTGGCTAGTCAGATCTGATCACCGAACACGGCTTAATCCATCTCAAATAACGTTTACAATCTGAATAGTGGTCTTTTACCGGGGGCGATACTGAAAGCATCTTCGACTTTGCTCCGTGCCACAAATGCATTATCTGTTATTTTGAATGAATAACTTGTAACACAAAGTTTTCAAATAAAATTTACTTGCGCACTCCGAGATTTGATTTGCATTCGTAACCAATCATCCACGGAGGCCGTCAATACACAAAACATGTAATGAATTGGAATATAATGAACTATTTAAATCGCTTTCAATCCCATCACAGAATTCGCAGTAATTTATTATTTCATTTTGTACTGAAAGCACTTTGCGCTAGAGGTCATTAAAAACACATTATTATCATATACTTAACTAATTACTACGAAACGATAATTTTAGGGGTTTTAAAGTGACTCATTTTATTTCGCTTTCATGTTATTCGCAATGCATAAGGATTAAATGGTAGAGTAACCAATTAATAACAAATAAATAGATCGGCGATTCTTTGGAATTTCCAAGAAATAGTCATTAGGGTTAACATTTTAATATCAAAGACAAATAGGGGAAAATAAATTATGGGTAAACACAAAAGATTGTCGTTCTTAGTCATTAGTTGACTTGCTTCTTTTTGAATTAAATTTACAACATGCCCAATTGTCTAAAAATTATGCATAGCAATAACGTCACTAACAAGATTAAGAAAAGGATGCGCAGTCATTTTGGAAATGTAGTCGCGAAAATATACTATATTGACTAACTATTAGTTACAAATCCGAAGGACGCAAGTAAATTTTATTTGAATAATTTATGATAATTCAGAATTTATTTAAAAAAAAATACATATCAAACATTTATGGTGCAGGTTCCAGATTGATAAATACTTTCAGTAATGCCCTGGTGAAAGACAACTATTCAGAATTAAAACGTTGTTTGAAATGGATTTAGCCGTGGTCGGTGAAAGATCTGTTTCCAGATAATATTTGACGCTAAAGTGAATGCTGGAAGAAATCGGGTATGCCCGAGGAATACGATTCATCACACGATCAAGCGAATTAAATACGTACTTGAGTAAGGCCATGTCAAGAGTCATAATAACATAAGTGTATGTGCGAGACGATAATATATAAAATGAAGTAAGAACTGTGTGCTAAGAGAAATTGAGTGCTGGTTCATTCTCTCTGCCTACACATGTGGGGAGTCGGGATGATAGTTATTTAGTTGTGTAAAAGATAAAATAAACGGCATGATTCCTAACTACGTTTTTTAATGATTCTCTTAAGTGAACAAAACTGGGACAAAGGAATATTTTTTTTTTGAAAAGACCTGAAGGTATAAAAATCCATGGCTACTTTATAATAATACAAATACCGCATAAAAGTTCCAACTGCCCGAAGCCAGTTAGATTGAGTTATCACTAATTTGTGGCACATTGTGAAATGGAGGTAATGACAAGGGGAATTATATGGGGTAGAGAATGGTTGGGAAGTATCTACTGCAACCTTTTTTTATATAACCACTATCGTAAACCACTATGGTCCCGGTAACGAATAAACTGTACTCAAAACAATACACAGAATCACAAAAAACCAATGGCTAAATTAGCGAACAAGAACATTAAATTGTGGTATTCCACAAGGCACCGTTATTGTACCGATGTTATTAATTATTTAAGTAAATGACATATTTGACCGGTCGGTGGCTGAGTTGACATCGCGTTTGGATCCCACCCATACAAAGTGTGTTCAGTTCCTCGGCCGGCTAAGTCCTCCATCACAACACAAGCAACATTTTCCGTTTAGTGTGGTGGTAATAGGATATTTTCAAATATTGTCAGGTTATTCGTATATTTAAAAAAATATATACATTTGTTCACCACTATTAATTGTTAACAAATTATCTCATATACCGATGATATAGTCCTTATAGTAAAAAAAAAACATTGGAAAAAAAAATTAAAAGCCACAAAATATATAAATAATCAATACATATGGTTTGAAGATATTAAATTAACCATTTGTAAAATCTGAATTATTGCATCCACAAAACATTTCTTATTTGCATAAATAAATATGTTGGCATACGAGATCGGCGAGGGGAAGCAGATGGAGTAGAGGAAGGTTGGAAAGTACCTGACTATAAAGTAACTGGTCACTTAACACAGTAGAAGCCATTTCCAATAACATTTCTGTTCTGAAAGGTTATCGGACATGCCGTAAAAGTAAGTAGGTAGCTTTAGACTTATTGTTTATACTGCACAAGAGTACTAACTGCTCTCAACCATCTGAAGCCAGTGGGACTATAGCATCCCCTGGGCACTATAGCATCTATTGGGGTATATTATAAGGTTGAAGTGAGTGAGATGAAAAGGCTATGGAGAAAAAGAAGATTGCAAAGTAGATGGCAATTCAGATGTGGTCTCCAAACACGGCCAAAACTCTTGCAGTCATTTACATTCTTTTGTAGTAACAATGTATGAATAGTCAACTAAATGTCGAAATAACATAAGTAAATAACTAACCATGACGCCGTTTCCCCGCAGAGGTAGGCAGAGAGGGTAGACCACGATACAAAGTAAGATCAATTAAGAGACTTCGGAAGACCCCACTCAACTATTTGATTCACTTGAGCGTGCCATGTCTCTCTCGGGCGACTCTGGTTTTCTTCTACCATTCATTTCCGCCTCATATATTCTCCTTACATTCCTTTCCTTGCTTATCCGCTCTACATGCCTAAACCTTCTAATTCTGTTTAAAACGGGCCTGAATTAATACATAATAGTAAGTATATTATTCAAAATGAAACAAACACTTGTCTCATTTTGTATAATGTCAACCCACAAAGTGTTTGCTTTTTTCGATAATTTAGTAAGTATGTATATTAATTATTGAGTACGTATTGTTATAATATTAGAATGGCGTAGTTTGCACTCAACAGTTCATTTCAAAATTAATACTAAACGCATTAAAAAAATTTCGATATAAATTCAAAATAATATTAATGTGACTTCAAATCATAGACACAATTACCTGTGCGTCATTCCATTGTTTCCAGGGATTTCCAAACTGTGGCTCGTTCGTCCGCGCTAATTGCACTACCCCCTTCCCGATCATATGTAGGGATTTAGTCATTAAGGGTTGGTTGGCGGGTATAAATAGACCAACCCAGTGGTTCTCAAACCATTCTAAAAATTCCATCAACAAGTTACATTGTCACTCTGCCACACAGTTTATTTTAATTTAAAAAATCTCATCATTTTTAAAACTAAATTGCGCTTACTTGATCAGTGAATCTCAGATCTTGTCAATTAGTATAAAATATTGTTTAAAAAGTTCAGATACACGATGTGCATATTTCAAGAAGGGAGCCACCGCCCAAATGGCTACCGAGGAATACACATAGGCCAAACCATTGTGGCCATTGAACCCACTTATTATTCAGAAGATGAATCCCAAGTTGAAATTATGGAACGTCTGGCGCGGATGAGACAGCGCCTGAACCCTCTGGAAAATGATGAAATTGAAACAGACCGTGCATTTGAAACGGATGATGAAAGTGTAATTGAATTCTCGGAGGAAAGTATTGTATATGACGACACAACCGAAATGTCATCTGATGAAGAAATGGGTGGGGAGTCTCCAGCATTAGAACTTGGAACAGATATGGGATTCGAGATATTCTACCCTGACGATGTTGCAGAACTTGGAGCAGAGGTTGAAGTGGAGACATTCTACCCTGACGATGTTGCAGAACTTGGAGCAGAGGTTGAAGTGGAGACATTCTACCCTGACGATGTTGCAGAACTTGGAGCAGAGGTTGAAGTGGAGACATTTAATCCTGACGATGTTGCAGAACTTGGAGCAGAGGTTGAAGGGGAAACATTCTACCCTGACGATGTTGCAGACAAATTCTCCGAAGAAGCAGACGTTCCAGTTAGTTAATGCTCTCTTTCACTACAATAAGAAACTCAGATTGGGAGATTAGTCATAAACTTGTGCTTTCCTTGTATTATATATTTTTGAACCAAAACTATTATTAAGTTGGCTGTACGTAAACGCATCTTATCTGGAAGCTTTTCATTAATTCAACTTTGTACTTATTTGTAATAAATTTTAAGCAAAAATAATTCTCGATATAAACCTATATATAGATATAGCTTGCTTTGAATGTAAATAAAATATGTCTAAGTAATTTGAAATCCGTAAAGATAATGGTTAATGACATTTTTTAGTGATTTATTTTGATCAATTTTAATGTTAATATATATATAATTATTTTAACCTCACCTCCATTCTTTTCAATGTGATTTCCCTCATTGTTCCTATTTATTCAGTCAGGGGTAGCACGTACTGCACTCTCACCCAGTGCGTTGTCAGAACATCATGAAAATAAAACAATGTAAGCAAGCTGTTCAGTGGATTAGGCACCGGACGTATATACACGTATAGTCCATCTTCTTTGCACACAGTAGAATAAATACACCAATAGTATTGGGGAAACGGCGTGATGGTTTGTGAAAGAATAATAATACTAAGGATGGGTGTTTTCCTAACTTCTCTGGTCCATATTATTGATAATAGTTAAATTCACTTAATGTACCTAAATGAAAAGGTAGACTGTCCAATGCAATGGGAACGGGACGTGAATACTCGTATAAGCAGTTGTTTAGAAATCTATCCTCTTTGTAGTACCTTTGTAGGAAACTGCATGATGGTTTTTTAAAGAACGAAAGAATTTTTTTTTATTGGAAATTTCACCAGATCCCAAATCATCATTTATCACACAATAATATATTGCTAAGAAGTTATTTGTGGTACATCCTCTCTGCATACCACTGTGGCGAAACGGTGTGATTGTTAGTTAGTTAAAAACACTTTTTTTACTGAAAGTGAACTTTAAACAAGAGTCCCAACCGCTCTCAACCTGGAGACGGTGAGAGCAGTTGAGACTATAACATCTTCAATTATTGGGGTAGGCTGTAAGGCTGAAGATAGTGAGAGGATAAGGAGATGGGAAGAGAAAGGTGGAGAAGTAAGGTGATCTTTCACCAGTGCGTTACTGATAGTAACTACCAATTTGGAATGTATCGCAAATAGAATATACGGTAATTTTATAAATAAATTAAGAAATAACACACAATATTCAAATAAAATTAAGTTGCGCCTTTCGGATTCGTAGCCAAGGGTCGTGATCACTCAGCCACGAAGGACGTCAATATGGTGGATATTTCTGTGACTACATTTCTAAAATATCTAAGCCTGCCTTTTTTAAATATTGTGATTTATTTTTGGCGTATTATGCCGTGTTGTGCTACCTTCTTATTTATCCAACGTTTCGGAAAGCATTATTACAGTGGCTAAAGAAGGACGTAACACAACTCGGCATAATATTGAAAAAATAAATCACTATAATTCTTTTGGCCTTGAAAATCTCAAATCCTTTTCTTAATCTTGATCATGACGCTTTTATCAACCTAGTATTATTTTCAGACAGAGGAGATGTGATGCGGTCCATCATTTCTACCTAACTTGAAAATCATCATAAAAGAGGGTTCGACAGTGAGGTTAGGAAGACAAATAAAATCTACATATTTGTAAAATTACATTTAAAAAAAAATACAATAAATAAAATTGTAGTACAATTCAAATTAAGAAGTATGGTATTAAAACTTTTATTTACACATGAAAGATTGTCGTAAGCGACATCTGCAAAGGATTTTGGGTAATAAATTCATTTTTCGATCTCAGGTGGGTAATCAGGTTTTTTACTTTTCTTCATAGATGGCGTTGAAATATTTGCATCTTCCTCATGTTTGGCCTTGATATGATGTTTCGCCTTTCGTTAACAGATAGTACTGTGCTGTTGGTATTCAAGTTTGTGTTTGTTAGTTGACTGACAGTAAATGTAAGACTATTTATCTCGGAAGTTAACAAATCTGTTTGTTCTTTAATCGCCAAGTTTTAATATGGTAGGGTTCATCTTTTAGTTTTTGAACATCGCTTTTGATAATTATTAAATCTCTAAGAATTGCAGTGGCTTCAATATAATAGAATTTTACCGGCGGTAGTTTGTTTATGTTTAAAGCCGCAAATTTCGGCATTTTGTTTCTTAAAGAAATTTAATTATTATTATTTTATCAGTTTGTGTATTTTTACCTTTGCCGACTCTCCTGGCAAAGTTTTTTACCGGTACGCATTTCCAATAAACACTTTTAGCGGACTCAATGTCATTTTCAGTGAATGTTAATCTTTCTTTACAGATGTGCGTCTTTCAGGAAGAAGGGAGCCGCCGCCCAAATGGCTACCGAGAAATACACATAGGTCAAACCATTGTGGCCATTGAACCCAATAACTCTTATTATGTGGAAGATGAATTCCAAATTGAAATTATGGAACGTCTGGCACAGATTAGACAGAGCCTGAACCCATTGGAAAATGATGACATTCAAACAGACGACGAAATTGAAGTAGAATACACGGAGGAAAGAGAGGCATATGACTTGGAAGACTACACAACGGAAGGATCATCTGATGAAGAAATCGATGGAGAGGAAGAACAGTCTTCAGCATTAGAACTTGGAGTAGAGGTGGTAGAGGAGATATTCCGCCCTGATGATGTTGCAGAACTTGGAGCTGAGGATGAAGTGGAGACAATATTCCCTGATGAAGTTGCAGAACAATTCTCCGATGAAGCAGATGTTCCAGTCAGAAAGACAGTCAAGCGAAAAAGGGTTGACAATCTCTTTCATTACAACAAAAAACCCAGATTGGGAGATTAGCCCATTCAAATAAGTCTAATTAAAAAAATGATCATTATATTTTCTTGGGAATAACAGACCATTTCCAATACAAATTTAATTTAAAAATAAACATATTATAATTTGTGATGTATGTCCTCACATTATTTTTGGTACCACGGACAAAAATTATTATTAAAAGTTTGCAATTATGCTCTATGTAACATAAATATAATATAAGTTTGCTGAGCTTGTCTTTACCTAATTTCTTATCTGGTAGCTTTTCATTTACTCAAATTAGTACCATTGTTTTTATTTCGTTTGTATAAAATATTTTTGGTCAAAAGCTACTTAAAATACAAAATATTTTTTTATTATTGTTGAATTAAACTTGATTTAAATGTAATTAATACTTTATTAATTTTTTTGGAATCCATAAAGGTGATGATTTATTTTTAAATATTTTAATGTGACAAATAATATACCCTTAAAATGTAATAACCTTTTAAGGGTATTAAAACGTTACGTTAAATACATTTAAAACGATAACAGACATTTATTATTAGATCAGCTATCAACTGAACTAAATTTTAATGAATTCATTGGTATAAATACCATGCGCACAATACAACGCTCGATATAAAATAAAATAAAGCTTATTATACAACTTAACGTACACTTTTCTTATATGATGTCATAAATTTTATACTAAATGTAAATGTGATAATTTGTTTTACATCATTTTTAAAATAAACTTTTCAAATGTACTTATAATGAGAGTTTTGTGGGTTAGGAAATTTTATATACGGTTTTGGAATAGTGTAAGTTTAAAAAAAAATCGTAGGTATTTAAATTAATATTTCAACGGCAAAAGTTTTT
>NW_028301362.1:0-70590 GCF_061612785.1 Hesperophylax consimilis | reverse complement strand
TAACCGGACGTTACGCAAGCTGAACAAGTACCCGGGAGATTTTCCAGCCAAAGGGGAAAAGCTGGTGTGCTTGCGCAATAATGCCGAGGCAGGATTGTATAACGGTCAGATCTGGTATGCTGAAGAAGACTCGACGCTACTGGATGACTGTATCGCTATAAGCTTGATTGATGACGATGGGGACAAGGCGGCAGCGCTTGCCCAAATACCGCCCTTTCTTGGGCAACCCTCGGAGAGGTTTACGGAACTGGATACGTTTGACTTTGGGTATGCCCTCACTGTCCACAAGTCGCAAGGGTCCCAGTGGGAAAAGGTTGTGCTGCTGGATGAATGGTACGGTAACCACAGAAACAAGTGGCTGTACACAGGCATTACCCGGGCTGCGGAACAATTAACAATTATTAGGAGTTAGTATGCGGATAGAACAAGATGTGCTGCTGGTACTGGAACAAGCGGAGGTAGAAGCTAACCTACTATTTTTGCGTGGCCAGCTTGATCGAAAACTGTACGGACGTACCAACAAGGTGCTTGAAGCTGCCGGGGGGAAGTGGAATAGAAAGGTAAAGGCGCACGTGTTCGAGACGGATGCCTCTGCCCGGGTAGAGGATATGATTCTGACTGGGGAAGTGGAGCTACCGAAAGATGAGTTCAATTATTTCCCCACACCTCCCCACGTGGTGCGGTTATTGATGGACGAAGCACAGATCGAACCGGGAATGTTCGTGCTGGAACCGAGCGCAGGTCAAGGCCACATAGCCCGGGCGTGTGTCATGGCGAAGGGGCGCGTGGTGTGTTACGAACTGATGCAGAGGAACTACGAGGTATTGAGGGATTCTCCGGGGTATCAAGGCGTGTACTGTGGGGACTTCCTACAGGTTGCATCAAGCCCAAGATACGACAGGGTAGTTATGAACCCACCGTTTATGCGTCAAGCGGACATTAACCACGTAATCCACGCGTTCCGATTCCTCAAGCAAGGGGGGAGGCTGGTATCGGTAATGAGTGCGGGGGTGCTGTTTAGGCAGAACAACCTGGCGCGTAATTTTCGGAGCTGGGTGGGGAGTATTGGGGGCAAGCTAATACCACTGGAAGAAGGTTCTTTCCGGGAATCGGGTACTTTAGTTAATACGGCAGTGTGTGTAATGACGAGACTGGACTAATGCATTTGCCCCTGTTCCACAGTGTCGAGAGTAACTGGCGGCCGCCCAAGATGGCAGACCTCCCTGATTGGAGTTTGGCCAAGCGCGTGGCTATTGACTGCGAGACACGCGATCCAGATTTGAAAAAGACGGGACCGGGGGGCGGCCGAACACCTGAGAGTTACATTACGGGGGTGTCTTTTGCTATCGAGGACGGACCAAAGCATTACCTGCCTATCCGGCACGAAGGCGGGGACAACCTCCCGGTAGAGGAGGTATTACGCTACCTAGCCTATCAGGGAACGTGCTTCAAGGGGGACATTGTTGGTGCGAATCTGTCCTATGACATAGACTTCCTGGCAGCGGATGACGTGCGCTTCACTAAGGCAAGATATTTCCGGGATATCCAGGTAGCTGACCCGCTGATATACGAACTTCATGCCAGCTACTCAATGGCCAAGATTGCGCAGCGGTGGGACTGCCAGGGCAAAAACGAGGACGTGCTACGCATGGCCGCCAAGGACTACGGGGTAGACCCTAAGAGTGGCATGTGGCAGTTACCTGCTCGATTCGTTGGAGAATACGCGGAACAGGACTCCGCACTACCCCTTGAGATACTGCGGAAGCAGGAGCGAGAGATCGACAAACAGGGGCTTTGGGATATCTACAACCTGGAATCCCGATTATTGCCACTGCTGGTTAAGCTACGGCGCAGGGGTGTACGGGTGGATACGGAACACCTAGCCCGGATGGAGCGTTGGGCTATGGACGAAGAGTTACGCCTCCTTGCAGACATTAAATACCACACCGGCCGGCAGCTCAGTCTGGATCAGGTTACGAACCCTACCTTTCTAGCCCCGGTATTCGATGCAATCGACGTCAAGATGGGCGCCACGGCAACAGGCAAAGCTAGTGTGGATATTGACTGGATGGCAACGATAGATCATCCAGTCGTTCGGTCGATTGAACGTGCCCGGAAGATGAACAAGTTACGGAACACGTTCTGCGCCAGCGTGAATACGCACATGATCAAAGGACGGATTCACTGTACGTTCAACCAGCTACGCATGGCCAAACAGGAGGGGGGTTTCAGTAGTGATGATTCACAAGGGGCAGCTTACGGCCGCCTGAGTTGCCAGAACCCGAACCTACAGCAACAACCCGCACGGGATGATTTTTCCGCAAGATGGCGCGCGATATACCTGCCGGAAGAGGGTCAGCAGTGGGCAAGTAATGATTTCTCAAGTCAGGAACCCCGGATGACTATCCACTACGCCTCCCGGTCCCGGTCTGTGATCGGGGAAGAGGCGTGGCGGTTTGCACTTGCTGCCCGGGATACGTTCCGGGAGAATCCAAGGACGGATCCACACGGTATGACAGGTCAGATGATACATGGCAGAATGCCCACAAAGACCGAGCGTAGCGCAGCAAAGACGGTGTTCCTTGGGCTGTGTTACGGGATGGGAGGACCCAAGCTGTGCCGTCAGTTAGGTCTGCCCACAAAGTGGGTTGTGCGCAACATTGGGGATACGTGGGAGGAGCGCAGCAAGGTATTTGACTTTGGAACACCAGAGGCGGATGCATTGATACAGATAGGGCAGGAGCCTATTGAGGTGGCCGGGGAAGAGGGTACGCAATTCCTGCACCTGTTCGACCAGAAAGTGCCGTATGTCCGCAAGTTGGCCAAAGCGGTGGAGGGTAAGGCCAAGCGGGTAGGCTGTGTGCGTACAATACTTGGCAGGTTATGCCACTTCCCTACGGACGATTATGGTAGATACGAGTGGACGCACAAGGCCCTCAATCGTCTCATTCAGGGCAGCGGTGCGGATCAAACGAAAAAGGCGATGCTGGATCTGGACGCTGCAGGGCACCACATTATTATTCAGGTTCATGACGAAATAGCTTTAAGTGTGGGACAAGAGGCCGAGGCACACAGTGCGGCAAGGTTGATGGAGTCCGCGGTTAGAATAGACTTGCCGACAGTGGTTGACGTGGAGATTGGTCGATCCTGGGGGCACTCGATGGGGTACACCGGGTGACTTTCGGGTAATTATTTTTATTATTTTGTGCAAATACCGCTTGACTTTTACGCCATAAGGTATACACTGGGCTCATCGTAACAAAACAACAGAAAAGGAGAACAACATGTTAGATCTAATGAGCGTAGGCCGGGCATATGTAAAAGTAGGCAACACCGAACTGTACGTTGAAATACCCACAGAAGAATTAGAGTCGCTGTTTGCCCAAGCTGAAGCGATTGGACAAACGCTGTCCTACACCCTAGAAGGAGCTACTTGTACTGTTCATGGGGAAGAGGAACCAAACGAACTCCGTGCGATGGCAAATGCTCCAGTTAATACACCGATCCAAGTGGAGTTTGCAGACGGTAAGAAACGGACGGGCATAATCAATCCCACTGACCCATCTTATATAAAAATACAGGGCACCCTGTGGTACCTGCTGGACGAAGAACTGGTAGGCTGGAGGAGAAAATAATGTACACGCAAGAATTTCTGAATCAGATCGAGACTGCCAAGTATCACGGAGAGAAAACATTTTACGCGGGTAAACCCCGTGTACCTGTACAGGACGTACAGTTTATGGACATGTGCAAACAGATTAACGAAACTCAAAAGCCCGAAAGATGGTTCATGCTTCCACTACTGGACGCATGGATGCAAGGTTGGGACACCGCAAACTTAGAATCACAGGAGAAAACAGCATGATTATTCACGGTAAATACCTCAAAGCATGTGCGCTATTTGTAAATAAAAAGGATCCCCGGGGCTACATTAAGGGGGTACATGTTGAGGCTTATGGTAGCGACGCTATACTGACTGCAACCGATGGAGCTTCGCTGATATCCTGTAGGATTACCCTCCCTGAGAGTTCCCCTGCGGCAGTGTTTACCGTACCGTTGGACATACTGGATAGCTTAACGGAAAAATCTGACGTAGTGGTCAGTCTCACACCGCCTACTGTAGCGGAGGGGTTGCCCACGGTAACGTTACGGCAGGGCGCAATTAGCGTCTCGGACGTTGTTGTCTCTGGTAAGTACCCACAATACAGACGCATCGTGCCGGAGCGCATGTCCGGGGAGCAGGGGTGGGGCTGTACGATGCCGCTATTGACTCGTGCAGCTAAGGCGTGTGCGTTGATCAACGGTGCGCCTCTGCCGACCATACTGATGACGCACAACGGCACGGATGTCCAATCTTTCTGCACGGGCAACCCGGATGTACTTATCCTGATAAGCCCCATGAAGGGCAGAGATGTCCCGTACACCAGACCCGACTGGTTAGGCCTGTAAATGTCAGAATCCCGTATGTGGTGCGGATTGAAACCTGTGCTGGTACGCGCGGGTCTCGACCCGCACCGGATAGAGAACAAAGCAGGACTAGGTACGCCTGATGTCAACTATCGGGACGGGTGGATAGAGTTGAAGTACGTGCCGAAGCTACCCACGAGAGGGGGTATCGTGCAGGTACGCCGCTTTACCCGGCTACAGCGTCTCTGGTTGACACGTAGGGAACAGGCGGGGGGTCGCTGCTTCTTATTGCTAAAAGTCAATAAAGAGTGGATACTGTTTGGGGGAACTGTTGGCGCAAAAGTAGTGGGAAGCGTGTCCCGCCAGGAAATGGAGGGACACGCTTTATTGATAACCACTGACAAAAAATTATTACTGAGGTACTTATGATATTAAAACCACATGAGTTATTGTACTGCTATCGAAAAAGAACAAAGACCACACAGCTTGAGTGTGCGCAGTGGTTTGACCTACCAATTAAAGCGTATCAGGCAATTGAGCGAAACGTAAAGCCAGCGCCGGAGTCTTTGGTGTCTCACTTGGATAAGTTCTTCCAGCAAAGTGGGGGCATTACCGAGCTTGAACAGTGCGTTGCACTGCGGCGCCGAGCGGGGGAACACCAGAAGGTTATTGCAGAACAACTAGGGTGCAGTCTTGGGTGGCTTAAGGAGATCGAACGCGGCAACGCGGATCCCACCAAGTTGGCCAGATACTGGGAAAAACGTATACCTCACAAAGAGCGTTAAATGATAGGCCGCACAGAGGACGCTGTAGAATTTCTTACGAAATTTTACGGTGGGGCACGGTGGGTGCTGACCGCAGTAATACCTGACGGCAAGACCGATACCAAAACTTTCCATGAACCCGCAGATGCTGCGGCGTGGATCGAGTTATGGCAGGGGAAGAAGAACCTTTATTTCCATGTCAACCCTACCTGTAACGACAGGGATTCCAAAGCATCAAAGGAGGACATGTACGCGCTATCCTGGTTACATGTCGATATCGACCCCCGGGCGGGGGAAGACATTGCGGAGGAGAAGGTAAGGGCACTGAAGCTGCTTCGGGCATTCCCACAAAAGCCCACGGCTATCGTCGATTCGGGAGGTGGGCTACAGGGTTTCTGGAAGTTGCAGCACAGCGATGATCTACTTGTTAGCGGAAACCGAGACAAGGCGCAGACCCTTGAGCTGTACAATGTCCAGCTTGAGAAGCTGTTCCAGGCGGATCACTGTCACAATATTGACCGTATCATGCGGATTCCGGGTACGATCAATCTGCCCACAGCACTCAAGCGGAAGAAAGGACGGTTACCTACCCTGGCCAAGCTTGTCGAGTGGAACGACACGGTTTTCCCTATCTCGAACTTTGTGCCGGCAGTTCGGGTGCAGACTGCCAATGCCGGATTAACTTCCGGTCAGCCCAAGCTGCGCATCGTGGCCAGTGTGCTGGATATCGGGGTAGACGAGCTGCGGGATTGGGCGCGGGATAATAACAAGAATATTGCAGACCACACGCTTGCGCTTATAGCTTCCGGTCAAGATCCCATCAACCCTACCAAGTACGAATCCCGGTCAGAAGCATTGTTCAAGGTGTGTTGCGATCTGGTAAGAGCTGGTGTGCCGGATGAAATGATTTTCGCGGTTATCACAGGCAACAATGAGATCGCAGTCAGTGTGCGGGATAAGCCCAACTGGGAGCGGTACGCAAATCGTCAGATTGAACGTGCGAAAGAGGAGGCAATTGATCCACACCTCCGGCAAATGAACGAGAAACACGCCGTAATTGCGGACATTGGCGGCAAGTGCCGGGTTATCAGTGAGGTCTATGACGAAGCGTTGGACCGGTATCGAATCAGTAGGCAGAGCTTTGAGGATATCCGCAACAGGTACCGCCACCTCAAAGTTATCGTTGGGCAAGGTAAGGGGGGCGCGCCGATTGAGAAGCTACTGGGTAACTTCTGGCTTGATCATCCGCAGCGACGCCAGTACGAAAAGATAGTTTTCGCTCCCGGTAAGGAATTGGAAGGATCGTATAACCTATGGCAGGGGTTCGCGGTAGAGCCGATCCCGGGGGTCCGGCATGAATCTTTTCTTCAGCACACCCTGGAACATATCTGCTGCGGCGACGTTACAAACTATGAGTACCTGCTGAACTGGCTTGCACGTCTGGTGCAGTTGCCCGGTAAAGCGGGACAGGTTGCCGTGGTGCTTCGCGGGGAACGGGGAACGGGAAAATCTATCTGGGCGAAGACAATAGGCAGACTGTTTGGGCGTCACTTTATGCAGGTCAGTGACTCGAAACACTTGGTGGGGTCATTTAATGCTCACCTACGGGACACGGTACTACTGTTCGGGGATGAGGCGTTCTTTGCCGGGGATCGTAAGCATGAATCCGTACTGAAAACGATGGTGACGGAAGATGTGCTTGTGGTGGAGGGTAAAGGGATAGACGCGGAAGCTGCACCTAACTATGTCCACCTGATATTGGCGTCAAACGATGAGTGGGTAGTACCTGCTGGATTGGATGAGCGGCGCTTCTTTGTTCTGGAGGTATCCCACCTGGGCAAGGGTAAGTTTGACTACTTCGAATCCATAGCGAACGAACTGAGCAAGGGTGGCTTTTCCTCCCTACTGCACATGCTGCTAACTCGAGACATATCCACGTTCCAGGTCAGAGACTACCCGCGCACCGCAGCACTTCAGCAACAGAAAATTCTCAGCATGTCCTCGGAAATGCAATGGTTCTATAACAAGCTGCAACACGGCCAGGTATTGAAGACGGATCAAGCGTGGCGGAATGTTGTAGTTAAAGAGCAACTATACCTTGATTATATTTCTGAGATGCAGGAGCAGAGCAAGCATTACCGCCAGGGGCGTACCGGATTCTTTAACTTCATATCCAGCATAATGCCCGAGGGATACCCGATTAGCCGCCAGCAATACATGGTGATCAAGGTAAGAAATGATAATGGACACATCATTGATATAAAGAAACGGGTATACGTGTTCGAGATCCCCGGCCTAGAAGTACTTCGCGCACACTGGGACGCCCGGTTAGGTGGGCCATTCAAGTGGCAGTCCGTGATAAGTACACAGAGCGACATTGATATTGATGATAGGGTGGAGTTTTGATTCAGTTACTTGTAAAAATATTTTTAATATTCTTACAAGTAACGCTTGACTTTTACGCCATAGGGTGTACACTGGGTTCATCGTAACAAAACAACAGAAAAGGAGAACAACATGAGAGTAGGTCAAACAGTATATACCGAAGGATTAAACCTAAAAGGTAAGAGAGTAGTTACAACCGCTATGATAGTAGAGGTACTGCCCGAGGAAGATGCCTCCGGTAACGCAGTAGTAATCCGTACAGGGGGTATCCTCATTCGCACCCCGATAGCTACATTGTTCAATACACGCGCTGAAGTCCGCGCCCGGATAGGGTAGTACTCCACATGCTATTTACCCTTGAAGTAACCAATCAACAAGGTACCGTAGTGTACCGTGGTCAATTCCACTCCGCGTCAGATGCGGGGAAATACTATACCAAACATTACGGGCTTAAACACAAGTACGCGATATCCACACCAAGTAGCAAATTCGTATTGGTGGGTACGCTAAAGGAGAAATCATGATTCAAGTAGGCGATTATGTAATCATCAACGAAGTAGACTGCCCCTGTGCCAAGCTGGTGGCCGAAGTCACTGAAGTACGTCTCATAAGGGACATCATAGACTCGGAACAGTATCAGGTGGTGGCAAAGTACCTATCAGGGAACACCAGCATGTTGGAATGCTCCGCAGGTATGTCACGTGTGACAAGAGTCACAGATTTTGGCGTGGATGTCGTGGTAGGTGACGACTACTTTACCTGCACAAAGGTTCGGGAGTCCGTGGCTACCTATGAGGACGGAAAAATCAGGAACTGGCAGGACAGCCGAATTCTTGCGCGGGAACCCCTGCGCCGGAACAGAAGACAAGGAGACAAGAAATGTTAAGTTTTGATCAGGAATTGAAGGACAAACTTTTAGCGCAAATCATTCTGCACCGTAAACAGGATCAGATAATTCAAGGAACGTACGGGTACGGAGAGGGTGATGCGTGGAAGGGTTGCGCGGTGGGTTGCGCCATACATTCACTGAATATGCTTAAGGGGATGAACTATGGTTTCTTCAACCATAGCGCTTACGAACTTGAGTTCGGAATACCTATGGTTCTGGCCAGACTGGAAGATAGTGTATTTGAGGGTATGTCCGTAGAAGACTGTAAGTTATGGCCGGAGCAGTTTATCGAGGCTGTTCCGGTAAATACCGACCTGTCCCTGGTCTGGCCTAAGCTCGCAGTCTGGTTGATCACGGATAGCCAGGATGGGGTAATTGCTGGAGGTATGGGGGAGTGCCTAGGTGTATTGTGTGGTGTAGCTAACCTGTACACCAAGGTTATCCAGGGAGAGGATCCGACCTTGGAGGAGTGGGTAGTATTGAAGGAGAAAGCCGATAGTTTTGGTAACGCGCACAGTGGCTCACTTCCCTGCTACGCCGGATATGTTGCAAGGTATGCTGCGCTGTGTGGGGCAAGTTCTTTCTACGGCAACGACGTTGCGGCCTATGCCTGTGAAACTTTAGTGTTTGCGGCTAGGATTGCGGTAGCCGCTGCGGGTGCAAACGCCAGCACTGAGGGTATTTCACCCTTTTCCCTGGACGCCCGCTCAGTGTTCGTGAGTCAAAGGTACTTCAAAAAGTTGTCAGATAAATTAATTGAAATTCTTAAGGAGACGTCATGAAAGTTTTTAGGAACCAGGGGATACTGGATTTAGCCAGCATTGTCACGTTCGGGGTATCGGTTAAAGCGGAAGGTACACCAATCGGTTTTTTCGGTACCGGCCTGAAGTACGCCATTGCCATTTTGCTACGCGAGGGTTGCACGATCTGGATACGAACACACCAGGGAGCAGACGTACACGTTTACGAATTCGGCCTTGAGGGGATACAGGTTCGGGGCGTAACCTTCCAGTGCATAACACTGAACGGTCAGCACCTGGCATTCACTACGGAATACGGCAAAACGTGGGAGCTTTGGCAAGCGGCAAGGGAGCTTTACAGTAACTGTCTCGATGAGCATGGGGAGGTTGTAGACTACTCAGTGGATGACTACCAGGGCACACAGGTTATCGTTTCCGGGGAAGCTTTTGAGGCAGTATGGCAGGAGAGGCACACCTTTCTGTTGAACACAAAGCCGTTATACGCTACGGAATCATTGGAGATCCATCCTGGTCCTTCTGAATTCGTTTACTACCAGGGGATCCGGGTACACAGACTGAATCCCTCTAGCATGTTTACCTACAATCTACTGAACCGGCAAGCATTAACGGAAGATAGGACATTGGCAAGCTGGTGGCTATCCTCAATTGATATCCGGGACGAGTTAAGTATCTGCACGGATGCTTCAATCGTGGACGCGGTGCTGTGCGCTCCACAGGACACGGTAGAGGCGGAACTTGATTACAACTACGCCACACCTGGAGAGGTGTTCGCAGGTCGGGTACTGCACCACCTACGAACAGGTACGTTGAACCTTAACCCTACGGTAACTAAGGGGGCACTGAAGCGCACTATGTCCTGTCAAGAAGTGACTGACATAACGGGAAGTCTCTCAGAGGAGGACTCTACCCTAATAACGGATGCCATGGAGCTGGTTATGCGTTCCGGTTTCGACGTGTCAATATTCACGGTCAGTGTGGTACCGGATCTGGGCAAGGATGAATCCTCGTTCGTCATGGGGGAAAACATTTACCTGACCCGCGCGACGTTGGCGAAGGGTGTTTACAACGTGGCCAGTGTGCTGTTGCAGAAATACCTTGAGTGTCAGAAAGGGCTGAGTACACAGTCTAAGGCGATGCAGGACTTCTTGCTCAGCACTGTCATTCAGTTGGCAGCGAAAAGATAAAATGGATACCACCCCGGAAGAGAAATTCATGCTGAAGCGGGAGGCATTCCTGAAATGGCTTTCCCGTAACGGTGCGGAAGTACTGCCCCCTGTGAACGGGAACGAATTGGTTCGTTTTATCTGCACAAGCCGTATTTCTTCAGTTTGGCGGAGTACGAAACACAGCCTGACATTCAACGGCGCAGCTTCCGCAGCGTGGTATGCATTTACACATGCACAGCCCTGGAGGGCAGTACCCAAGCCTAGTCGTAGAGCGTTACGCCCAAAGATACGGGCGTTGTTGGCTCGGGATGGTACGCTGTGCTTCTTCTGCGGGGAAGAATTGGGCGGGGATATCACGGTTGAACATATCCTTTGCGCAACCTTTGGCGGGGTAGACCACATGGCGAACCTCGCACTTGCGCATGGGGAGTGTAACAAGTCAGCCGGAAACCTGAGTGTGCGAGAAAAGATCGCAATACATGTTAAAAATACAAGGAGGTAACATGACTGGAAAGATGACAGACGTTTCAATCGACATAGAAACGATGGGTACAGGGCAGAACGCGGCACTCTGTCAGATCGGGTTCGTATGCTTTAACCGCCACACCGGACAGCTTGGCAGCAATGTTCTGGTGAATGTAGATATTATGGACGCGGTAGCCTGTGGGGGCGTGATCACGGCGGACACCGTTAACTGGTGGTCGATGCAGGGCGGCTTTCGGTACGCGATGACGTTGCCGATTGTATCCGTATCACACGCGCTAAAGGTTGTACGGGACAACCTCCCCGAGCTGCCCCTGTGGGCGAATGGGGATACGTTTGACATTGCAGTGCTGGAACGACTGTATCTCCAACTAGGGCAAGCCGTACCTTGGGCGTACAACGCACCCCGGGACCTGCGGACACTACGGGATGTGTGCGCCTACTCGGAAATCCTTACCGAATGCCCCGCTGTGCCCACACACAACGCGCTGGATGACGCGACGCAACAGGCGAAGGAGATTGTGGACCGAATAGCAAGAATTCGTCAACTTTCTGTGCAAGTATAGCTTGACTTTTACGACAACATAGGTACACTGCTTGTGTACATTAATTAATTAATTAAATATAACGGAGGAAAGATGAATACTTTTATAAAATCAAGTGGAATACTTTTGATGGGAATGGTACTAACGATGATACTTACCGCATCGTTCGTGGTGGATGTTAAGGCGGAACGACTACAGATAACCAATGACGGTCCGGTTGCCGCGTATTTTGCGGGAAGCACTGCGGGATACGATAGCACGATGTATGTCGTAGCCGGGGGCTTATATGAACCCCCGCAAGTGCTGCCAGTATTCGATAATCACGGAGTCTGGTTCGGTACCGAGAACATACTAGGTTCTTTTAGTGCAGGGGACTACTTCCAGCCTGTGCTGCTAGTACATACCACTGGGGATGCGTGGTGGGGCAACCCTTCCAGTAATTCGGACGGATTGATGCACATGATAGCTACGGGACTGACGCTGGATAACGGGACGCATGGGGTGCTTGTGCGGTTCGAGGATCTGGCTGGTGGCGGGGATCTGGACTTTGATGATCACATGGTGTTCTTTACTAATGTATCCGTGGTCCCGGAACCGTCAACCTACCTTATGCTCCTGCTTGGGCTGTGTATTGTTTTCGCAGTACGGCACTCCTTTACCCGGGATGATCCTGTTAGTGACGAACTCACCAGACTGAGTAAAGGGATACGGTAGCTTACTGATGATTGGCTGAGACGCCATGAAACACCCGAAAGGGTGTATAAGCAAACAACAGAAAAGGAGAATCAAAATGTTTTTAAAAGTTACCTATACCAGCGGAGATACCTTACTGTTAAACACGGTAAGCGGTGCGAGAATATCAGGGATTCCCTCTGGCGGATCCTTTGTTTCTTCCGGCAATGTTACCCAGGCAGGACATTCTGTACAAGAATCCCTCAAGGATATTGAAGACGCATTACGAAAAGCTGGAATGTTAATTGAGGTGGCCAAGTGATAAAGCACTTCATAACACTGTGCAAAGAGGATCCTGCGGTACCTATCGCCGTGATCATCCTGGGCGCTTACCTACTCGCTGCCCACATAGAAGGGTGGCCGTAGTGTGTCTCGTAAGCATCGGGTGGGGGAGCATACGTGTCGATGCTCTGCCTACCGGTTCCCGCACCGCTTTGGTGGCGGGAAGTGTACAGGATACGCGGTAGTCTCTAACCAATGGCACACGTATTACGGCACGGGGGCATGTGAGAACTGCACCTCGTGCGTGGAGCGAAGCTGCCAGGTAGTGGATGGTATCGAATCGGAAAAGGAATGCCCTGTGTTCCAGGAATTTGTAGAGCACGAAGAGATACGATTGCTGGGCAAATATTGGAGGAGGTAGCTTGTGAGTACAAAAGCCCAAGATTACGCGGCGCGAACCGTGAGCGCACGTAAGTTCAAGACGGTACCGCACCGGTTTACCCGAAAAGTTTTTAACTGGTCATGCTGCACTGGGTGCGGGTTGGTCACACTTAAGAATGAAGCTACACGCAAGCGCATGGAACAATCTTGTACCTCTATGGAGGATTAGGCATGGGGAAAATAATCTGGACCGAGTACCGTAACACCCCTCCTGCACTTACGCAGAAAGTAATTGTAGACCAGGACGGGAGCTTCAGTGTAACCACAGGGAAAAGCTTACGCCACTGGGCGAACTTTTCGGGGGCGTTCCGGCAAGCCCCGCCCAACATTCGATGGACCCCGCACACGGAGGAGAAATGGAAGGATCTACACACATGACTGACTGGAAAACGTGGTACGGACGCCCTGAGCAGGCGGAGGAAATGCGAATTGCGGAGAACGGGTGGATATGGGGAGACGATACCCCGGATGAGGGGAGTGAGAGCGAACAGTACGGTTTCCCCTCGGCATATATTCAGGAGAGCATGACTCGATATTTAATAATCCCGGACGACCCGCTGCGAGAAATGAAAATACGTCAAGCGAGGACAGGGCAGCCGGTTTGGGTTCGTGTGCCGTATGATGATGGCGTATGTTCACATTGGGAACTTCTTTATCACTATAGAAATGAAGTTGGGGCATTTCGGGTATATAAAACCAATGAACCAGACTGGAATATGAACGCAGAGTTTTCCTTCACTGAGTTTACGGAGGAAGTATGGACATAAGGGATACGCAAACATGACTGAACAGTGCGTTAATTGTGTCTACTGGGATCACGTCAACGCTAAGCTGTATAACCAGAGCGGCGTAATAAAGTTGGCCAGCAATTGCTCGGCAAAAATCCCGCATAGTATTTTATGGGAAATCAAGTCTGTTATGGCATTTGACGAGGGGGCAGGATGTCCCGTATATGAGGATAAAAAATGACTGATAAGTATATACCTAAAGTTGGGGACATTTTTAAAGTAGTTGGACGATTCGAGATCTGCACATGCTTATGTACAAAGAATGGAATCTTCGCAAGCTACGACAGAATAGGGAAGATATGTTTCGAGCCTACGGCAGATTTTCAGAAACTTAGTGAGGTTAAACATGACTGAAGGAATAAGCAAGGAATATCTTGAAGGAAAATTACTTCAGGCTAAAAAGTACAATGATGTCCATCTTATAGACCTTTTGAAATATTTAATAAGCCAGTGCACCGAACTCGACACATGGATGCCGATTAAGGATGCGCCTAAGGATAGAATGATATTGATATGGGATGATAACTATGGCCAATGTACTGCTAACTGGAATGAATTCTACCTATGCCATACGGATATACACGGGCATAAGTATCACACAGTAACGAAATACAAACTATTACCGGAAGATCCAGTATGAACTCGCACGTTATAGAATATTACCGCCGCCGTTTTATCGCCAGCATGAGACGGCAGCGCATGTACCTGTGCTGGAGCATGGGCAAACGAATCGAAAAATCGCAGGGGATACAGTTATGACAGCAACGGAAATATTCAATAAGCAGGTAAGGGCTCGGGAAATGTACTTAATCAGAACACGTGACACCTTAGCAAGGAAACTTCCCCAGGGCACGGACAGCTTCCTGCTCAGTGTGTTCCTGCAATCCGAGATACGCCGCTGTGATTCGCGGATAGATCTACTGATATCCGCGTTGGCCAAGAGTGCCTTACTTGAAGCAGGGAACACCTCTCGCCCACGCACCACCCCCGAATAAGCGTACCATAGACCACCTTACCCACGAAACAGGGGAAAGGATACCCCAGTATAGGTAAGACGGTTTTAACTCAACGGCGAACAATCTGACTAGGGTGGCAGGTGTTAGTGTAGGTATGTCCTCATTGAATGCCCATGCTAACGTGCATACCGGGATCCTGTTCATTACGGACAAGCACTGGATATGATGCCGGAAGTTACTGTCCGCTTTTACCCTTCGAATCAACCTACCCGACAGATCCAGGTGCGTCCTATATGAGAAATCGTGCAACCAGCATGTCTGCACGTAGCGATTAGGCGCACTGGAGCAACCATCGGAGCGCACAAAGAATCGCAAGAGTGCTACATCCCTCTCCGTCAGTAACCGGAAGTCGTCCGTGGACAGCTCTCCCAGTAATTCCAATACATCGTCCAGTGTTCCGTCCATTTATGCCAGCGCCACCGTAAATCTGTCGTATAACCTCTTCCGATCTTCCAGCCCGTTCGTTCCCCCGTTGACGGCTTTGGTAATGCATTCCACACACTCTTTGTCTGCCAGGTTGTTCATCTTCCTATAGTTCCAGAAGAATCCCGCAGAGAGTAACGGGTACTGTGTGGCCACAAGGTCAGGATTCTGTATGATATCCTCAGACACATAGTCATCAAACAACTTGTAATTGAACCGGCCTGTTAGTTGGATGTACCCGCGCCCACGGAATCGGTACCCGTCCCCGCTGTCCTCCCCTCCGTTCTCCAGTCGATTCGCGTAAACCAGGTTCGCTATCTTTTGCGGGTTGTGTGCGTAGTCTTTCGGGTCAAGACCCCGGAGACCCCGGAAGTGACGGGGAAATATTTCCACCAATCGCTCCGCGGAGTAGTTCAGATTTTCCTCAACGCGCGTGAATCCCTGTGATTCGTGCGAACACTGAGACAGAAAATGTGCCATCCTGCGAACGTTATCGAGTTGGAACACTGACGCGACACTGCCCAACTGGGCATACACCGAGTTAGGCAGCACGTCACGCAAAGGCGCGATATCTAACATGGTGCTTAGATAGTTGGTTCTTCTGCTGGCACAGGGTCAGCGCGTTCAGCGTCCAATGCTTGGGCGAGTACAGCGATCTCGTCCAGCAATGCCTTGGCTGTCACTGGGTCAACGTTGTCGATAAGTACACCCTGCAGTTCTGCAATCTTCGCATTCAGTTCTGCAATCTTCGCAGCGTCCTCTGCTTTTTGGGCGCGATATTCTTCTTGCACCTTAGCCAACTGCGCCTTAACCAGTTCCAATGCTGCCAGTTCTTCTTGATTCATGAGTACCCTCTTTAATAAAGTTTCCTGCCTCTTAAGTTGTCGCAACACATGCCAGGAGGAGGATTCCGGCAGGTGTACATGCACGTGTATTTCGCCTATCACGGTACCACCTTGAAATACTTCTTCACATATTCTTCCATTACAATCTCAAGTGCCTTAAGACTAACTGCTATTTCGTGGTTTTGTATAGCCGTTCCACCCGTTCCACCAATTCCGCTGGAATCGTTGGTTGAGGCTTGTCCTCCCTCGGGACAACTAGCCTCTCTTTGGGCTGTGCGGTTAAACTGCTGCAACCGTGCAACGTTAGCATTAGCAGCAGCAAGGGAAGCATCAGTATTTTTTGCATAATCGTGTAACTCCCGTAATTGTTCTTGGTTGTGTGACTCGTAAAACTCTCGCAATGCCTTTATCTCCCCCTGACGTTCACCCGCCAGCAACTTCGCGTGTTCCACGTCAACCCGGTCACGCTCTTCGAATGCCGTGGTACAAGCACGTGTTGCAGCGTCTCCTGCATCCCTGGCTATTGTATACTTCCAGTAAGCTACCCCTGCCGCTACGGACAGGAAGATAATGCCCACCGCTAGAAGGGTCATTGCTCTTTCGGCTAACCATGCTTGTATCATGTCGTCCACCCCTTAATCAGTCCCGCCAGTGTAGGCCATCCCGCTGCAAATGCTACCGCGGCCAGGAATAACCACTTGTTAATATCACCCCAGTTACGAATTTTCTGGATTAGATCAATGTTTGGCTGTCCATTCTTCACGATAGCCACAAACTCCGTCAACGTTACATTCATTTCCGTAATGGATTTGGACAGTAACAGATTAGAGTTCGTGTTATTGATCGTTGCATCATCCATTCTTTTCTGGTTGACCTCATTTATCTCAAACTGCGCTTCGCAGTTTATCTTGTGTTCTTCCAGCTTTGCAAGACGTGTTTCAAATTCGTCTAATTGATGCTTCACCATGGCCTTGTACTCCTTGGACTCTCCCCCAAGCATGATGACCCCCTTTATTGATTTTGTCTGTGATAATTACCACCCTGTGGGTCTTGTCTCTACTGTAGCGATGTTCGGCACCGAAGCTCCCTGGATAAATTGATCTGTAACCAGATTATATTTTTTACCAGAGTACGATCCCGAGTACGCATCACTAGCCGGGCTGTAAATCGGTGGCATGGTTGCTTGTTTACAGGGTTGATCCGCAGCATAGACGGGCAACGGTACCGTGGTTTGGTTCCCGGTATTGTGTACCCATATAATATGCGTCGCTCCTGCCGTATCCACCGCCCAATCTACCTGCGCTTGTCTCGATACTGCGGGTCCTGGCCAGTACGGGGATGTTGTAACCTGCGGGTTACACTGATCGCGCCCCGATCCCGTTGGGCAATTACAGCCCTGATTCTGATTCACAACCGTACCATCGTAAGACGGACGGGACATGTGGGCAACCACTGCGGTCAACCCCGCGCATTGTTGCACGAAATACAGATTGCTTGGATGATCATCCGGGGGCAGAAATCCGGTCAACCCCTCATCGTTGTAGCATGTATCTGTCAGCCCAATGCCCACACCCATTGCGATCAGGTCCGGCACAAACCCTGTCCACGTTGGACCAACAGGGTTGTAAGTAGACATGTCTGCACGTGCTGCGCTTGTCCACTGGTTGATTTGTACGTTGGTCAATGCGTTCCGCAAGGTTTGGAAGGATTCCGTCATGTTGGCATACCATGCCGTTTTTCTACTCCAAGGTAGCGTTGCCCCGGTAGGGTACTGGATGTTAGGTTCGGAGAACATCAGCATTTCCAGCAACGGATTATCGTTGTATCGTGCAGCAAATGCTGCCATCAGCGCATCGAAACGTGCCTGTACCGCGTCCACATGCATGTTCGGCACATACCCGCCAGACCCCGAGAAGGTTACCCCGTAAGCGTATTGACCGTTACCAAACCCGTCTGGATCTGCATACGTGGCGGAGTTCCGCATATAGAGCGGTACCGCATGCGCGGTTCCCCCACTGTTGAACGTCTTGAGCTGGAAGAATACGATCAAATGCTTGCCAGTAAAGCCAGATATTTGCTGTAAATAGTTGTCGATTAACGCGTACATTGGGGAATAGTCGCCCAAAGTAGCGCCCTCTAAGTCCACCCATGACACCCGGATAGACGCACCTTTCCACCTGCCCCCAGTGTCTGCACTCAACCGCTGAAGCACCCCGGGATTCGTGAGAGAAGTATTGTCCCAGTTTGCAGGGTCTGATGCTTCCATGTAGTGCCCTGGGTTCCAGTTCCGTAGTGCTGCCGGAGGCGTTACGTCTGCATCTTCTTCGTTCAGGTCCCACACATCAACGGCGTAGCTGGCAAGACTCATTCCCTTGTCAACTGCTGAAGGAAAACTCACGTAAACCGTTACATCTATCCCGGCATTTGTTTCCTCGTCCAGCGTGATAGGATCTGAAGCCCCCGCAAAACCTGAGCTACTTTCGCCATATAGCCCCCTGTTCAGGTTCGTAGCACCTTGATTCTTGAATCCGAAACGACCCACGGTTGCAGTGTTAGTAGCTGAAACGTTAGCTACCCAGTTTGACATAAACTTAGTGCCAACTTTAAATATGACACGGCGGTTCGTAGCACCAGCGTCTACCACAAATTCCCAATTATGGCCTATTTCCACCCGGGAATTTTTGCGTAACTTATCCAATGTGAAGGTCGTCACAGGGACATACATTGTTGTCAAGTTCGTAGGGTTTACTGTGAAGAACACTGGATCCGTGCCCATGCTAGAAACCCAGTCCGTGGCAAGATCCACGGTACGCACCCCGCTGGTATCGTCCACGGCGGTTATTCTGTGTTTTGTGTTTGCTGCTGGCCATAGGTTCGGTGCTGTTTTCAGTACCAGGGAGTAGCCCACGGACAGCGCGGTTAATCCATGCGCAGCATTTGCCGTGGTAGTCAGCCTGATCTTACCCGAATTGTTAGAGGCAACCCACGTAACCGCATTGGCTACCACAACCTTCAGGTCGAGTACGTTCTGCTGCTTACTGCGATAGTGTCCATTTACCGGCAACCAGGATACCCCGTTACAGATCCAATCAGAATAGTTGTACTCACGACAGATCATCCGGTATCCGTCGTACTCTACGGGATCCAAGGCTATCAATTCCGCATAGGTGGCAACTGATGTCCGAGAAGGGAACAAGCGGTTACCTTGGGCGTCAATCACGAAGCCCCCCGCATCCTCCCGCATCACTCCCATCGCTAGAATCTGGTCAAGCCCTACCCCTGCTACCTGTAGGATATCAACGATAGTGTCGCGGTACAGCCTAATAAGTGCTAGAAACCACATGGTTATACCTCGTCATACTGTTGTTCGTCGATTGCAATTGCGGTAAACGCAAATGCATTTGTATTGTTCCCTGCTGCGTCACGTACCCAATCAACATCCGTTGTCGTGTTGTGCATCCGCACTAACGCCCACTTCGGGTCCGTAACTTTCGTGTTCGGAGTCTCTGCTATCGCAGTGTAGGTATATTCCGCTGTAATGATACTTCTCGTTTTTGGTACGTTAATGTTAGCGACTACATCGTGTCCGAGCATGGTTGATTTCTCCTATCTATCCAGCAATTTTCTTACACTTATCCGGGTGGCGTTACTCTCCCCGGTATACGTTCCAATCGTGCAATGTGGCACCACAAAGTCTCCAACGTCCATGCGTATCGTGGCCACCAGTCTCGCTCCCGGTTTGGCCAAACCTGTTGCGGTTCGCACTATACGTGCCCCCACGTCCGCAACATTGGCACTGGATACGCTAGTGTTGAGCTGTGCCGAATTAAGTGACAACCCCATAAACGAATCTGTGTCTTGACCAATATCCACGTACTCGAATTCGTACTCACCCGCTTCCGTTGCCGTAAACTTTGCCCCGTTACCTGCACTCGTTGAATATGTCATCCCCGGACACGCGTTCTCAACAATGGTTGTAAGTATTCGTGCGGCTGTGTTGGTAGAGGCTAGACCGCCCCCGGTTGTAAGCAGGATCCGTCCGTCTTCCGATATCGGATTTTGTCTTCCTTTGAAATCCCTGATGTCAGCTATCCGTGCGTTGGCGATCCCGGTATCCCCGGTCTGCACATACACCCTTGCCAGGGGGAACGTCCCCTTGGGCAATACTGCATCATACGTGGAAGGGTAAGGCGCATCATCTAGGCCATTGGCCACGAAATCGGTTTTCACTGCTGCCGCTGCCGTACCGGTCAGGATCGCTACACCTGGACCAGATTGCCCGATGTACGCGTACACAATGTCGTATCGGCCATAGTTCGCAGTGCCGGGAGCGTCATCCAGTAGCAGAGAAAGATCTGACTCGTCCGCTACGTTGATATCCGGCATAACAAACGCTTCGCCGTAGATCAAGGCAATATTGGGGTATTCTTCTGTGCGCAGTGGGGTAACATTTATGTCTGGGTTTTCATGCTGAGAATCCCCGGAAGCTTGACCGTCCATGGCTAAATACATATCGGATGCGGAGGTTCCCTGAGTAATCTTACATCCGAATAAGCAGAAATCCCCGGCCATCACATACAACTTTCCTGGATCACGAACTCCGTTTACTAGCGCCCGTAGACTTGCTATTTGCTGGTTCATCGCTTGGAGTTGCTGCGGGATTGTCGACATCTACCTTTATTCCATTTTCGTCTTCAATACTGACATCTGGGTATGCTTGCGCTATTGCTGCGATCATACCGTTGGCCAGCTCTGGGGTAATACGGTTACCTACGTTTTGCTGGAATACTGTCGCTGCGTGTTGAATGAATTTACTTTTGTCAAACATATTTTTCCTTAGTCTATCACATTAAAATTAAGTTAGCCATGCCGGGATTCTAAGCGTAGTTGATCCGTTCGTAAACACCCACCACACGTTCGAACTGTTCGATCCCGGCTTGTTGTTTGCCACGAAGTTCGCAGTTGATCCCCCGGTAGTCAGTGATCCCGTAGTGAAGCCGTTCCAGCGTTCGGCATTCAGATTCGATACCAAATCTGTCCTCGATATGGTCATCCTGCCTACGACCTGCAGAGCCACCCCCGCGCTATTATTTCGAACTGCACTGATAGCTACCCCGCTAGTCCCTGCGCTGCTGTTATACGCGTATACCCCGGTTCCGATCCCCGCGTCGAACGCGTAAAGTCCAATATCTGTAGAACCCCCACCGCACCAGGCAACAATAGCTTGCGAAGCATTTAGGCTAGTGTTTGCATGTATCGCAGCAGATAGGCCGCCCGTACTATACGTTCCGTTGAACACCCCCTGGCCGGTAATGTTAATGTTTGCCCCACCAGTAATATCCCCGGCAAACGTAGCCGCACCTGTCGAAGCCTGGAGTGTAAACGTGGCTACGCCGGAAGCCGCACTCATGAGGCCGAACTCTGTCATAGCACACCCGGATCCCCCCGTGAGCGCCCCCGTCACAGTGTTCCAGGTTATCGTACCCGTCTTGATGGCGCCCGAATCCGTGGGCACAATAACACCCTTCAAAACAGTAGTGCCGGACACCTCAAGCGCCTGTTGAATGTTGTACCCTACCTGTGCCATAGCACTGATAGTGCCGATGGCCGTACCATCTATGGTTACTGAATTAACGATTACACTTCCCGCAGTCAACGTGCCCAACATTGCGATGTTTCCCGCAGCATCCAGGGTCATAGAGGTTACCCAAAGCCCATCGGATGAACGGTTGTACCCCATCCCAATTCCCGAAGCGGATATCCCCAAAGCAGGCTTGACTGAACCAGGCGCAGCGGTGCCCAAGAAAACCGCGTCCTTGTGCTTCAGTGCTACGAACCCGTTGCTGGCGTCCACCTCAAGACGGAAGTCACTCCCGATTCCAGCAAGGATGTTGGTCACTCCCGCAGTTAGCGCGGATTGCACGTCACTACCCGAAGCGATGTCATCCAGCGAGGGTCCGAAGGCGTCGTTCAGCGTCACACTGCCGGAGATGATACTTCCCGCCTGAAGCGTACCCGTTACTACCGCATCGACACATGTTAACTGTCCTGCAGAATTGACGGAGAACTTGGGCGAAACGCTGCCCCCGGTAACAATTGTCCCGTTGTCCAGGTCGATCTGGCTTCCGGCCATAACGGACCAATTAAACGACTCGATCACTCCGGTCTGTACCTTACCCCCCGTGATCCGCGTCATGCTGGCAGCATCAATCCCCCCGGAAATATTTCCCGAGACATTGCGCACCCAGTCTACAATATTCAGTTGGCCTACGATGTTGACCTGATCCCCCATCAACACCAGGTCCCGATCTGTCAACAGGATCTTAGCCAGTGCGTTACTGTCTACCTTGTGTTCAATCTTCCGGGTAGCCTGATTGATCCTATTGGTCAGCTCATTGATAAGCGCGTAAACATCCTGCCCCTGGCTTGGGGCAGTAGGTAAAGCGTCATCATTGTGGCGCAGCTTCTCTGGCTGAAAATATAATCCGCTCATAACTGGGTCCAGTCCGTAATCGGTACGATTGGAGATCTAATCACACGTAACCCCTCAAGCACGTAAGTTGCTATCGTCACGGCACACCAGCTACCGGCCGGAATCGTTATCTGCACGTCTGCGGAACCCTCAAACGTATTTGTGGCAAGCTCAGTAAAGCTACTTGCCGGTATCATTATCGTTTCAGTTCCCGCACCTGGCGCCGGGTAATATTGTGCGAGTGTTGCGGTTTTCTGTGTAGTGCCTTCCTGTTCCCGATCCACCGCTATCCGGTACTGCCCTGATATGTAATCAATGCTTGTCCACTTCGCAACCTCAGTATCCCCGCTACTATCTACCAGGTTGAGCAGTTTAAAGTCATCCTGCCGCTCATCTGCCCAAGCCAGTTCCACCCACTCGATTTGATTGTTTGTAACCGGATTCGTAGGGAACGCTTGCGAGAACTGAAAAGCCGTGCTGCTCGATCCGGTTGCCTTCCGATAAAGCGAACCGTCCAACGTACCCCAGAAGAACCCGGACAGATCAATGTCCGGCAAAGGTTGCGCAGCGGATGCCACCACAATATTACCAGACGTTGATCCGGCTTTTATCGTGAAAGATCCCTCGTTCAACACGTTCGAGTCCGTGACATGCAGGTATGCTCCGTGATCGACTACCCCCAGTTCCCGGGGCTGTTCCTGAACCGAGACCATAAGCGCTACTGCCGTGGGCACTGTTTGCGAAATATCCACATTGAGCCGCAATTTGACCCGGGACACCCTGCCTTGTGCGTCCTTCTCATAGAATCCCTTGATAGTATCCGGGGCAGGTAACCCGATTGTCACAACGGACAGTACCTCCACTTCCTCAATCGCAGTCCAAAGCGATTCAGATACGCTGAAAAATCCCGGTATCCCCTGAATGTACCCCTTCTGTTTCCCTTGAACCTCGAAGATCCCCTCCGTGGGCACGTCGAATTGGATAGGGCTTGAAGGCTGAAACACCACCTCCGTCCAAGGTTCCAGGCTGTCCTTGAGACGGTACCGTACCACCACTTCCCGATTACTTATTGCGTTCCGCTCTAGGGGCAAACTCCCCGTAACAATAACCCTCTGCTTAATGTTTGCCGCCACAAAGTCCTCAACGTACAGCTCCCCCCGAATTGTTTCAATTATTGGGGTAGCCAGTAACATCGGGAAAAGTCTTCCTGTGATATTGGAGTCGAACGGTGGAATGGTTCCCGTATCCGCATCATATATCGCGGGGGCATGGTCGACAAAGGATACCTCTGCCGTCAAGTCTTTCTGTCTGCGAATGCCCAAACAGATCAACTCCACGGCTGTGCTGTCTGAAACGTTGAACATTCCGAGATCATCCACGGCAGGACCGTCTACGGTGGGAACGCTGCCCACAAACATTAGTGTGCTGGTCGTATCCTCACTATTCGTAACTGACATCACCAGACTGTCCCCGCTGGATAACCTGAAGCGTATGGCGTAATCTTCTCCCACATCCATCGTTACGGTGTCATCCAGCACCACCCCTGTCGTGTTGGCGCCGGAAGTTATCAGGGCTTTTACACGTGCCCAGTTGTCCCCCCATCTTGGCACATCGTGGGACACCATGATCAAGTCATTACGCCTGAACGTAAGGTGTTCAAAGTCCATCAACACCGTATACACTTCTGGCCGTAACCGCGCTTGTGCAATGTGATACCTGCCGAACTTCCATGCTAGATCTGGATCAGTTATCCCCTTGAAATTCAATCGTTCAATCACTGTTGCAGACAGTGCGTCGTATCCGTCATCGTAAACAATAATCTCATCTTCAACGTATTCCTTGTTTTCGTTGTTGAAAATCACCTTGAAGGCATGCGGCCGATTAATCAACTGCTTTTCAGAACGAAACCCCCAACTGTTACGCGGAGTAACGTGTCCTTTTACCGTCCTGTCCTCCTGCTCGAAGTCCACGCTCCACTTGCCGTAAGGCAACGCGGGGGCTGCTCTACCTGCGAAGGCGATATCCGCCAGGGTGTCCCACACGCTGGATGTAAACTCCCGTACCTGATTAAACGCGTATCCCTCCGCATCGCACTGTTCGTACCATGCCCCTAAGTCATCATGATCTATCTGGTCAGCACCCCGGGGTTGCCTGTTTGCCGGATGTATTAACACCCCACGGAACAAGGCTGCCGGATTACTTGTGGTAGTGGTGGCAGAACTTTCCCAGTTCCCCGAGACATACCGGGGAGCGTAAGAGCTGGCCAAGCAGTTGATAATGTCAATCTGATTCTGCGCCCCCTCAGTAGCTTTGATCCTGAGCGCGATCTGTGCCATGGGGAGGGGAAAGTTCAAGGGGCTTGTGTTTTTGGTTCCCCTGAAAACTGTCCAAAAGAACTCATCGGAGGTTCGTTCGTCAGTGCTATCGGGGGTTACCCGGGACATCCCTACCTCATACGACTTTGTTCTGTCCACTTTCCCGTAAAAGGCTTTACGCACCAGCGATGTTGTTGTCCCGGTTACAGTGAAATCGTTCTCAGGGAACTTCACGGAACCTGCGGTTATCTGCATATTGCCCCCGCTCTGGGACACCACCATACCCGTCTTGCCTGTATCGGGAAAATTTACCAGATCCGATACGGTACCGAACTGCACAACAAAAAAAGCAATCGCTATAGTACCCGGTCTGTTCACACCTGACTGAGTAACCTCAATTGTTCCATTCATCAAAGCACGTACTACCCAGTTGCCGTTCCCCATCGTACTTATGGCACGTGAGGCGAAGGGGAAGTCAATATCCGCATCCAGGTATGTCCACTCAGGCGCACCTTCTTCCCTGTACCGTAACGCCCATGTCACCGATACGGGTCTTCGCTTGCCAAGTTTATTGTAACGTATCAAGCCTTGTGGGAACGATATCTCAACACTCAGTTCGTCATATCCCGCTGGCATTGTTCTGTTCACCCACGAACCCGTTTCTGTGATCATCACGTCCACTCGAGTCTGTGTAACCACGGCAGGTATCAGCGTTATCGGGTCATCATTTGCCCACCCTTCGCGGATCTCAATTGATGATCCGCCGTCCTCATTAAATCCAGGGTATTCCGCAAGAGGCGTGTCACCAATCTTTATGTCCTCAATCTTGCACGGTCCGCACCACGCCAGCAGTATCCTTATGTATTCGTCTTGCCCTACCAGTTCCGTGTAAGGCTTTGCCGCCATCGGTGGGAAAAACCTGTGAGTGCCCAACACCACCGGGGCCGGTTGATAGGGTGCAATCGCATTCCGTGCCCCGGATATCGAGTACGCCTGTGCGTCCTTTGGTTGTCCCGCCTTGCTCCCCTGTGGTCGAACCGGAGCAATGGCGTTGATAAGGTACGATCCCGCCGTGGATATGCCGGCAACTATTACCCCTGCAAGCAGCGGCCCTGTAATCGGGCTTAACGTACCGAATGAAGCAATAGTGACGATTATCAGTCCGATGCTCAGTAAGATCCGCAAAGGGCTTTTGCCGCCCCCACCCCCACCGCGAAGCGGCATATACAGCTTAACCTGTGTATTTTCCTCTGGGATACGGTCCCACTCTGCTTTCGGGATGTACTCTCCGTCTACCTCCACAACCATTTCCCAATCCCGGCACAGGTTCGGTACCCCTACATCGTTGTACACATGAGCTACAATCGCACGTATTGATGTCCCCGGTGCTACGGTAACCTGTTTTGGTTTTACGAGGTTTGCTGGCGATAGTATTATGTTAGGCATGGGTGTCTGTATATCCATTCAATTCGGTTAACCCATAGTGGGCTTTTAAGGCTTTCCACCACGGAATCAATCCCCTCTTCTACGTGGAGGATTGTCCTACTGTCCAGCGCAATTCCGACATGAAAGGCGTGTCGACCTGTGCGCAGCTGCACCATGTCGAATTCCTTTGGTATAGATGCAGTTTCCCAATTCACGCGGTCCTCGCTCATCACTTTTGCCACGTGCAACAGTGTCTGCGGAGTGTCATCCACGAATATTCCTGTAAAAGGGTTCAGCTCAATTCCAAGCACCTCACGGTACACTAGACAGACAAGTCCGTAACAGTCTACCCCTGAGCGGCTTCTACCGTCTAATTTAAAGGGCAACCCTACGTAATTCGAGTGCCATTTCACAGGAAAACGCCGGGAGTCGTTGCTGGGGTGAAAGAAACGCCAGGAAAAGGCTCACTTGTGAGATTTTCCAGCGTCATGGTTCCTGTGATCGTTGTGGCGTTGTACTGGATATTTCGCAAGGTGTATTCCGGCCAAGTCAGGTCCACCGTATCCACTGCGTTGTCCATAACCAGTTCAACCTTGACAGACAACGGAGAGTGGATCTCTCTGATAGCCTCCGTCATCGCCCTGTCTACGTTGTCAAGCTCGATCTGCATCTGGCCAGGTCCACTGTCCGTGTCATCAGGTAGTCTAATACTTACCGGGAAAAAGGCAAAAGTGTCCCCACGTGAGATTGTTCCCCACACAACTTGCGTATCTGTTTCTAGCACCCGCTCCGTGGGGTCTGTACTTATCCTGATAGGCGCTACCAGATCCGCATGGTCGAACGTGATCAACAGAATAGGCACCCGGCCTGTCTCCGAGGCGTAAGCGGATTTCCTAAAATTTACAGATATTGTCATGAGTGTTCCACGTGAAACATCAAGGCAGTATTTCCAGTTCGAGTGTTACATCGAACCAGCCGCTGGCCATCCCCCACTTGGGCGGGGAGGTAAATCTGAATTCCTTTGCCGCCAGGGATACGGGATCTGCCCAAGAGAATCGCAGCGTCCCGTCAAGTAGGTCGTCCGTGTAAAAGGCGCGTAATACGGCCAACTCGTCAAAAGACATAAGCATGTTGCCTGTTACTGGTACGGCGGTTGCAGTATTCCTCCGCCGTACCTTTGCTGGTCCCACGTCCACCGCTGACCGCAATAGCACGTCACTACTTGCCTGTGAGTACCCCCGCTGCAATAGCTCCGTGGGCAAGGTATCTGGCCACTGTTCAATTGTCATCGATTCACCAACATATCAGACATGCCAAAGTTGCCACGCAACCCTTTGTTAATCGCGCTACCCCGTTCTGCCGTTTTCTTCGCCACCAATTGATCAACCATGACATCAATCTCTACCCCGCTTGGAGTTTCTCTTTGCTTAGTCTCTCCTCCTTTCCCCGGGGATTCGATTAGATTTACCACCACACTGCTGCCTCGTCCCCCACCGGATAACCTACCCCCGCCGGAAGGAGGTATGACATTACCCCCCTGCCCTGGCGTCAAGAGGAACTGCTTATTCCCCATCTGGAATAGTTCCGGTACTCCGCGCTCGTTTACCTGGTACAGTGAGTTACCTGCGACTGGACCACCTCCGGCACGTCCTCCCCGAAATAACCCTGAGAACACACTGGATGCGGCACTGGTAGACGCTGCTGCTCCACCCCCACCCGCACCGAACCCCAGACCTGGCAATGATTGTAGTAGCGGGGTAATCAGTTGCATCTGTACATACATTTGCAAAATATCTTTCAGTACCGACTGTGCGAAGTCAGAGAACGATCCCTTCCCCGTTACAGCAAAATCCACTATAGCATCCGTGGCGCGACGTCCCCAACCCTGAATAGCAAACTCCAATTGCTTCATGTCCGTGTTCGCTCCGGCAAGTGTCTTGGACATCTCATCACCGGCTTTTTCTATGCCACGGAAAAAAGTTTCCGCGTCGATATCCCCCTGCTGAAGCAAACCAATAAGCCGAGTCTGTGTTTCCGCGTACTTCTCTTCTGCGGTCACCAGCGATTCTGTGACGGTAACCCCTTGCTGACGCTGCTTATTCCTGGAATCCTGTAAGTCTTTCTGTGCGATCATCCGGGCTTCCACATCTTTAAGTATCTGGATGTAGGGGGCAGCTGCGGCACCCACCCCAAGGTACTCTGCCCGAAGCTGCGTAAGCGCTGTCCCAGTAACCCCTGCCTCACGTGCTTCTGTTTGCAGAGACTCAATAAAACTTTGTGCCGCGGACTTTGCATCCCTTCTTGCTACCGTATTCTCTTCTGTTTTCTTGGTGTGTTCTTTAATATTATTGTTCTGCCCTGTGATCGCGGCACTCAGCATATCCTCCTGCACGATCCGGGCATTAACTGCATCCTGAAACTTACTACTGTCCTGCAGGGCCGCCACCAGATTCTTATCCGCTTGTGCGAAAGTTTCGGACATTTTGCCGAACTCAAGATTCTTGATATTGGATAGCTGCGCGCCCGTCATCGCAATCAATCCCCCCACAATGTTCACCGCGTTCCTTGCTACATCCGAAAGAAACGCCAATTCCACCGCGGCTTGTCGACTCCAGTTCTTGAGATCCCCACTGGCTGTCAGTTCTGTTATGCCGTCATCCAGTTCGCGCAACACCTCGGTGTACGCGGATACCGCAGACTTTGCAGAGTCATCGAATAGCGCACCAACCTTAACCTTAAGGTCTTCCACTAACCTTTCCGTAGATCGCAGCTGCTTCCCTGCGTTGGCCAATGATGCTTCATACACCCCGGATAGCTTTGACGCCTCCCCTAATACCGCGTTAAGCCTCGCCTGAGTCTTCTGTTGTTCCGTAAGCTGTGCTGTTGTAACACCCATCTGCCTAGCAAGGTCCGCATATGACCGCTCGAAACTTACGTTAATGCCTATGGTTTTCAATACATCAGTCTGTGCGGATGTAATTCCGTGTACAAGGGTGTTCAGTGCTTCGGAGGAGTTTATCTGCCCAACCACAGCAGCATCCTGTGCCAGACGTGCGAGTTTCGTTGCGTTAGTCAGATCAATGTTGGCAACGACAAGCTTTGTAATAATGCCCCGGGATTCCAACATTGATATGCCGGACTTCCTCACAGCCTCCGCTTGCCTGTCCAGCTCTTGGGCACTGATACCCGCATTCTGGCCTACGGCTCTCATGGCTATGCCAAGCTCTTGGTATCGTTGTTGAAGTACGACGGAATCCTTTACGAAAGACGCTAATTGCACCCCCGCAATTGATGTGGCAAAAAACTTGAAGTTATCTGTTAGAAATTGTGCCGCGCCACCCAGACCTCTACTGGATTTCTCTGCCTGTCCTGCCGTTGTAGAAAATTTCTGCAACTCTCGGGAAGCCGCGGACACCTCAAGGGCGTCCACACGTAAAGCAAGACTAGCTACATCAACCCCCATGTTTTTGCCCCCGTGTGCAGATATGTACCAAAGAATCTATGACCAGCTCATAATCCTCTACCTGCTTATATTCTAGCAGTAAGGGTAGATTGTGCCAATCCAGCGTTCCCCCAAGTAGCATTAAAATCTCGAAAGCCGTTAAATTATTCTCGGATAATTCCGTCGCTGGTACTACGCTTTTTTTGTTTTTGACACTTTTGAGCTTTTTAATGGCTTGATCGTTGTACCAGCGTTCGAGTTTTTTATTTCAGCCTCCTTTACCCCTTTCCGGGCTTGCACGGATTCCGCAACCTTCATTGATATTGGAGTCCACCAGTCCCCGCGGTCGAATATCAATTCCTGGAACAATTTTGCGTCAAAAGGAATTAACGTTCCAGCGTCACCCCCCGGACGGATATCCGCATCCGTTACCCCTTCCCACCCGATAACCGATATTGAGGCAATTTCCGCGTCAGAGAGGTCCTCTGCCTTTTTCAGAATAGCATTCGTGATAATTGCAGAAACTCGGGAAAATGTTGGGCAAAAACAGAGAAACGTTATGTGCCCAACCTCCACGGAGAATTTCCGCGCATCCCGCAACTGCTGAATGATTAGTTCCGCACTCATGACGTAAATACTTGCTCAGCAGCACGAAGTTTAAGGGTAATCTGATTCTTTGCAATCTCACCCGCAGCACCCTCGATACCCCGGCCACCCGCTGACTTCGCATTGAAGATCATTACGTTTCCATTCTGGAATGTCACACGGTACACGCGATCTGTTTTGGCCAATGACGCTTTGCGTACCTCTTTGATAACCGCCAGCGTAGGGTTTGCTTGACCGTCAAGCGTAATCGTGGGCGCACTGTCCAAGCCGAATACTTCACGCTCTTCCGAATCGTGTATGGTTGTGGCGGATTGCGGGTTAGGTTGTGGTTCCGCGTAATTAAACGTGGTCAGCGTATCAAACGACAAGAAGGTTGTTACTTCTCTAGCCGTACCCCCAGACGCATACGTCCCCATGTCTGTCGTGTCTAACTCTTCCAGTGTGAACGAATCTGTTGCCGGGGAAGCTTTTACCCGCACGGCTCTGCGATTAATCTTGGACATGCCTTCCACACCCTCAATCACCAGGATATCTCCACCGGAAAAACCGTGTGCCGTAGAGGAGACTACACCCTCTGACGCATTGGTAATGCCGGTTATCACCTTTGCACTGCCGAGTACTGATTGTATTTCCACGCTTGTATCTAGCATCTGGATTGGATCTGACATCTTACGCCTCCTGTACTTTCTTAAGAAAATTAACGAAAACCGATTGAACTATTCTATCATCTTCGACACGCGCCTCGTTAATCCCCGGTGTGCTGGATATAGTCACACCTGAAACAACCGAACCCGAGGGGAATTCTCCCTGTATCAACTCCGCCCTATCCGTGATATCTGCCGTGCCCACAAGTGGCGGATACTTGAGTATTACCTGCATGTACCCCCGCTGGATATACTGTCTACTGATGAATGCATTATCCGGGTCCGCAAAGAAGAAAAATACTTCTTGATAGGGAACCCCGGATGTAGGCTCAAACTCCACGCCCACAAATGCGGTCTCTATCGCGGGGGATATCGACAGAAGTGCGGTCTCCAGTGCTGCTCTTATGGCTTTATTTGACACCGCGGGCTGCCTTATTGACCAGGGTCTGGAATTCCATTACCGTGACGCGCACCATGCCGTTCGGTGCTTGCCTCGACCATCCTTCCTCTAGCCTGTTGATGTATTCCACGTTGTTCGCTATCCAATGTACACCCGCAGCTTTACTGCCCTGTACCCCACCTGTCAGCGCATCAATCGTCTGCCGGCCGCTCTTATCCACTGCGTTTACCGTCCCTGTGGGCATGTCTCCGAAACCATACTGCCAGTTAGCACGTGATCTACCCCCCACGTACCCCTCTGGCGGGGGTCTCTTCCAGTATTTTCCATCCCCTACGGGGTTACGGATTATCACCCTTGTGCCTAGCTCGATCACTACGCCATGCACCACCTGAGTGACATTCTCATTTGCCTTCTTCACAAACTTTGCGATATCCGCAGTGAACGTCACTTGCGCACCTGCACCTTGTAAATTATAGGTTCACCTGCCGGGGATATCTTATCCACGCTCAGCACCCTACCTGTAAATCCTGTGAAGCTGACCTTGCTCTTTATCTGAGGTTCGCTTATTCCCACCGCAGACAAAATGAGTTTCACGTCTCCCCTGATAATGCTTGTTCCGTCTATCTCATTACTTCGGTAGTTGAGCGCCACCCCCTGCCCAATCTCTTCGTCGTCCGGTAGTGGCGTGGGAACTTTTCCCGTCGCAGTATCGTATGCTCCTGGCGTGTAACGTGTAATGGTTACAGGCTGTCCCTTCCGGGTAAGCATCCCAAGCGCACTGGCAATACTGGCTGTGTACTCGCTCATATCCTGATTATATCTACTGAACCCGCCCCGCCTGTCAGGTACCGCGCCAACAGCATGTCTATTTCTGGATACCCTACCTGAAGGGTGGCGTACGGGCTGTATTCTGTTTCAAGCACATCCACCTTTTCCCGGATAACACGCCTTCCCTCATCTGACACCAGACTGGCGGCACTCGACCGGAGCGCCAAGCTTGCGCAAGCATCCTTGACCTCTTTAGGCACAATGTCGTTCCGGTAATGGTTAAGGTATGCCAGCCCCTTAATCGGTACTTCCTCCCTTGGCCAGTCCAACGCTTGAGTGTCTCTCGTGCGATACCCTGCCCACCTCGCACCGTACTTCCCTGTCAGGTAGTTCGTTGCCTTGCGAAGACTTTGTTCTTTCTGGTCAGTGGTCAGCGTTGCCCAAGCCGCGTTGCCTATCGCAGCGTTATAGGTATCGGCATACGCTACGCTGCAAAGCGATTCCGCATCCGATACCCCTGTGCCATCCTCTACCGTCAGAGCCATTATTTATTATCTTGTTTCTCAGCTTTCTTCGCAGCTTCTGCTGCATCGGCAGCTTCTTTAGCTAATCGTTCCTTCTCAGCTTTCTCAGCTTTCTCCTCGGGCGAGACGTAAATCACGTGCTTCGCTTTGTTGAACTCCGAAGCATTTATTACCTTGAACCCCCGGCCACCCACTCTAACTACTTTGACTGTTTCAGACATGCTACCTCCAAGAATAAAGGGCGCCACTGAGACGCCCCTGGTTGAATAACGTTACTCGCTAGAATTAACCTTTCAGCAATGCCACGTGCTGTGGTTTCCAGACAATCGCGTCATACAGCACACCGATCTCGATCATGGCCTTTTTGTAACCTACATAGTAGCTTACATCGAAAACCAGTCCCGAACGTGGATCCTGAATTACCATCCGCTCTTTCGCAGCATCGCCACCTTGTGGTACAGCAGCAGGACGGAATGCCAGTTCAACTGCGGAGCGATGGAACGCCAAGTTCGGAGTGTAACTGTTACCAATTGTCATTTCCGCTGCATCCGCGATAGCTACACGCAACCCCGGATCATTCAGCACTATGTCACCACTTGCTGCCAGCAACCCCGTTTTAACCACATATTCATTCACGGTATCACCAGCGAAAGTGACGGTATCCCCTGCGAGTACCCCATTCGCACCTGTAGTTCCGCCGTCAAGCGTGATCGTAGTTTGACCCACGACCTCACCCGCGCCGTTATTAATGTCGAACAAGGTTCCGGTGCCCTTGGTGTGCAGCGGAATTCCCGCTGATTCCCGTAGCATCATCCCCTGCAGGTCCAACAACACACCCTGACGCAACAACCGATCATTGCCGGACGTGTTGACGTTCTGCAACTGCGCCAGATTGCGGAGATTCGTTCCCGCCAGCGAATTCATCACAAGACTTATTAGACCATCCTCGACCGGACAACCATTGTCCACAAGGATCTGTCTTACCTGTGCAATAAGGTTAAAGTTTGATGCAAACGGGGTTGTTCCTGCGGTACCTGTCGCGCGAGACGCACCCTTGTAGATAATTCCCGCAAGGTATGCTTCTACCGTGTTGGTTATCGCACGGATAGCCTGAGCTATCTGATCCCCGTACACCGTGTTGTACCCCGGTCCATTATCCACATGTTTCATGTCCTCACCTGTCCAGGGTATCTGAACAGACGCATACTGGTTCAGTGAAACTGATTTGTTATCCACCGTCTGATCCGTACCTTCAGGGATCGTCATAGACGGAGCGAAGGAGGTATTAACGGTAGGGGTACGTGTAAAGTGTGAACGAACAGTGTCACCCTTTGCCGCTTCCTCTACTCCTGCATTAATCGTTACAGCGGGGATGATGCCGATCAACTCACGGCCCACAACATCCGCTGCTTTATACAAATCTGCTGCCAAGTCCGTCAGAACGTTTGCCATTTCATTTTCCTTTAGTCATCGACAACCTTCCCCCCCGCTACACTGAAGTCGCTTCGCTGCTTTTGCGTCATCGCATCGAACACACTACGTGTCACTGTGTTTGTGTCGCCTTTTGTTTTGGTATTTCCCCCTGATCCGCCTCCCGTATTTCCGGCAATGTACCAAGTAGGATTCTCTTCAACCGTGTTTTTATTGCTCAACCACTCCTTGAGTGAATAAGGTGTTTTTCCATCTGCACCCACAACGACCTCGCCGTCCTTGTACTGACGTGCAATACCGTCATCATCAAGTTTCCAGCCATCCTGAATGGCTATGAGGTAGGCATACTTCGTGGCACTTACGTGCATCCCTACATCCTTATCCCCCGCTGCTTCGCTTAACTGCCCCCGAAGCACCTGTCTTTCATACTTCTGCGCGCGCTCTTCCGCTTGTTGCGCCTTCGTTAACGCCTCGTTTGCCTTTTGTTCGAGTGCGAGTTTCTGCTTCTCGATCTTGCGGTTTACTACCTCATCCGTCTTCCCCGCTGCAATCAACTTCGCTTCCTCATCGTTCTCGAACCGAGACATAAACTCTCTCGTTTTCTCAGGGTCAATGCCGTCAAATTTCTTGAGGACACTATCTTTTTCTTTCAGCTTTCCGAGCAATTCCGTATTTTTGGTTTTGAGTCCCTCAGTCGCAGCCGCTACCGCAGAACTAACCGCCGCATCAATCTGTGCCTGAACTTCGGGTGTAATCGAACTCCCACCCGTGGAACCTTCTCCGCCCTCAGCGGCCATCAATACAACACGCATACCTTTTTTACACATTTGTCTATCCCTTTAGGAGTGGCTTGGCCACGTTGACGTTTTTGGAAACTCCCTTATACGCTACTTGTACTTATCCTGCAACTGCTTTAAAGTTAACTCCCTGCCCTGCCCGTCCAATAACTGATTCAGTGTTATCTTTTTATCCCGGAACAGGTCAGCCCTGCCCTTACCTAGCATTTCATCCTGCACCTTGTTTGAATGCATCTTGAGGTAGTCCGCGAAACTGGTATCTGCCGCAATCGGTCCCAAAGAAGACGCACGTTCGCCTACCGGCAACTTGGGCAGATCCAGCCCCAACTCCCGAAACGATTTTGTCCGGGGCAGAATCACGCACCGGTCATTGAAGTGAATCGGGGGCACCTGAAACGGAACGCTGTGGCCTATCGGGGTATGGTTTCCGTCATTCTTCCAGCCTTCCAGGGATGCGAATCCGATACACTGTAGGCAAACGTGGCTATCCATTGAAGAAAACCAGAAATACGAGTCGATCACGCTTCGATTTTGGTTATATACCGACTGACGTGCGTCGTTTACCACGGAATGTACCGCCGTATGCACCAGAGCTGAAGCATTTTTCCGGGTAATAGTCAACACCCCGGGCGTGGTACGTGTTCCTGTGAGCTTCGATACGATTTGCTGGTTAGTTTGCCCAAGGAGAACACCCTCCCGTACTGCACCTGACAGCTTGAAAAGTGTGTCCGATCGCTGCTTTCCCCACCAGTCCTTGAGCGGTCCCCCGTTAATCAGTACGTCCTGTGCGAGTCTTTCGAGGACAGACTGGGGCGGCAACCCCGCGTTGTATCCGATAAACACCTGATCCAACGTTTTCGCCGCTGCGATAACTTGCAATTCTGCTACACCGGCCAACGTTTCGGCAGTCACAGCTTGCATAGTCTGGAACGCATCCGATATCGGCTCAGACAGTGCAGCGATGAATGCCGCAAGCTTCCGCTTATTGAAGGAAAGAATCTCACCCTCCCCCATCCTGGACAGCATTTCCTTTTCGGCTTTGCCCAGTATCCCCAAAATACGCTTGCGCTCCCCCGCCTCAAGCCTTCGGGCGTCTATCTGGAAGCGCAGAATTTTATCGACCAGCTTTGGATTAATCTCCGCCATATACCCTCAACGTCCTTATCGTGCCGCCCGTGTACGTATCCCGGCTACAAGTACGCCGTACAGCTTCCTCAGCACTTAACCCCATGTCCATGTATCCCAGCGCAAACTCGCACCCTGACCCTATCGCGCAATGATTCTCTATGCGATACGGGGTACTCCAATAGTAAGGTTTTCCCCCGTCTGGGTACTCGATGGAACTACGGAAAAGTTCAGCCCCTGTCCAGACAAACGCTTCTACGTTACACGGCAACAGAGGAACCTCCCCGGAGGCGTAACCCCCGACAAAGCCCGCAACATCACTTACACTGCCGCAACAGAAGAAGAGTACCTCCCCCTTCTTTATGCACTTCTGCACATCGTCATCAACAATTTTGCCGCCAATACACATACGCGAGTCATACGCGAAAACACCGCCTTTATATGCTATCGTCGTCATCACACATCCTCTGAGTCTCCCGCCACAAGTGCCCCTGCAGTACCGCTACCAGCAATCCTTGCGGGACATCGAATGCTACCGCGCTATTCAGCGCCGCCACTACTGCCTGGTCGAACTGCGCTAGTGCTGCCTCCTGCTGCTCCTTCAGGTTGAACTGAACCTGAATCACTTTCCTCTGCTCCTGCATTGACGTCCCCTTTACTCAAATGTCCCATTCCAGGCGTACCCTCTTCGATTCTACCCTGCTCCTCCTCCTGCTTCGTATTCGGGGGATATACTCCCGCACGGTCAAAGTTGTAAAATAACGTTTCGTAACTGATACCGCCCTGGATGTACGTCGCCATCATAGCAGTCACCATCTGCGCATCCATATGCTTGGGCAGAAAGTCCTTGTTGTACTCCACCTTGATGTCGTTATCTTCGATATCCGCCCACCATGCCAGCCACTTTAGCGGGTTAGTAACTCCCTCGCTCAGTGTGGTTGACATATCCGTAAGCACCGACTCATCACCTACCTGCTTACGTTCCCACGCATCCCCGGATTCCACTCCCGCCGTTCTAGGCTCAAGTGCTTTCGCACCTAAGATCCCCATCTGATGCTCTTTCTTATCCAGATTCTTGATCAAAGCCTCAAAAGTACTCCGCACTTCCACATATTCCGCCCTCGTGTTGGGTTCAGGGTACGTGTTTGCCTTTGATCCCCCAACGTACACCGGTTGCGTCCCATCTGCCCCGTAAACGAACAGAGTAGGCAGTCCACTCAAGAAGCACCCACGCTCATAGGATGAACTCTGCACGTAATGATGGTAGTTCATGCTTATCAAATCCATCAACGGCGGAACCTCAACCCCGCACCCCAATGAGTCAACCCCGATAGGCTGAAACGGAATAAAGTCCAAGGGTACCTGCTTCCGAAGCGGAACCTTTGGCCACCCCTCCACCACAGTCTCTTTCTTTTCCCGGGATTCCACAACAACCAGCGTCTGTGTATACTGGCCGTTCTCCAACTTCAGCAGCTTGTGTATTTCCTCTCCATCCGTAAGGTTGACATTATCGTGGTTTTCAGGATCTTCCTTTAACCTCACCATGACCAACTGTCGTTTCCCGTTAATCGTCCGATACTTCCAATCAATTATTGATTCTGTTGTGTAGAAGCACCAGTACGGCCTAGCGCCCACGGCACCCGCGTCCGCTACGGTCGACCCTGCTGGTACCTCCGTGTGGTCCACCAATACCCCCACCCTGCCAACAATCAGATCGTCCAACGTGAGCTTCTGCGAGAAAGACAGGAACGTTGCCCCCGCGTTGTCAATGTTCTCCATCAACGACTCAAGTCCCTTGGGCACCTTAATGTTAGGGGGTCGTCTGAATATCATGCCCCTCAACGCAATAACCGTCCGCCAAGTCGCACCAAACCAGGGGGTCATCTTAAGGCGGATGTTGTACGCTTCGTCTTTCTCTTCGTGTAGCCGGGGTAAGTGTAACTCCCGCGAAGCGTGTACCTCATGCTCCCCCGCTGCCGCGTCACGTGCGTCCTTCCACCGCGACACCATCGCGTCATATTCTTTATGATTACTCATAACCCTCCCCCAATTTGTACTTGTCGCAAAGATCCGATTATAGGCATTTCGTAAGCTATCGGGTAACCGAATGCATCGTTCTGGTGGTCATGCCCGCTGGTTTTGTCCGGCATACCATTTGTATCATAAGATTGTTTCTCCAGACATCCCGCACTGGTGGGGCATTCCCGGGCATTTATGAAGAGCAACCCCCGCTGGAACGCATGGTTGACAGAATTCACCCGATCACGTATCAAAGGGTTAGTGCTGCGATACCTCAAGTCAAACCCCGCATCACGCAGCAAGCGGATATCACTTATCGCTGCACCGGTACTACTGTTACTTTTCCCAGTGGAATCCGGGTAAATAATGTGCCGGAATTTATCTACCGGCCACTTTTCTTTGATCACCTTAATCATGTCCGGGGTATCAAATAGGTCCTTAAGCTCTGCAACCTGATGATACGCTTCCCCCCGCTTGACGAAAATACACGCTGCCATCTGTCTAACGTTGAAGTCCATTCCAATCGTTAAGACTTCCCCTTTTGGGTTGATGGTCTCTTTGCTGTTGTGTGCTTCGCGCTTGTAGGCACGGTATACGGTGCCGGATTTGAGGTTGACAAACTGTCCATCAATGTAAGCATCCGCCAGCTCTGTCGTATACGCCTCCTGCAACGAGGAAACGTAATCATCAGGCAAATTTTCCGCGTTATCCCGGGTGCTTGCTTGGATCAAGCCGTAATTTTTACCCAATTCTGGTTTACGGATAACATCCTCTACGAACATCTTGTGCGTAGCGAGAAACCCCTCGGGCGTTGTTGTCACATCGACACCATTGCGCAACCCATCGACCTTGTAACTCATTCGGGCGATCACTTTTCGCCAGCCCAAGAGCGCCTTATCCATTGGTAACAGGTCGAACTCGTCAATCATACCGTGGCCAATCTTGAAGCCGATAATAGATGACGGTTTATCCAGCGATCTGCATATCGTTGTCCCGATCTGCCGGCCGCCACGGAAGTAATGCACCTCGTGGTTCCCCGTCTTAATGTCCACCTTAATGTCAAATAGCGCACCTACCTCCTCAATCGTGGGGTAGAAGATATCCCGGATATGCCCGTAAGTTGGGCCGAAGTACCCTGAATTGATCCTACCAAACTTCAAATGGTGGATGTTGACGGCCATACTGCCCACAAAGGTTTTCCCTGCACGGAACCCCGCCACGAATGCCCTGAACTTGTGGGGCATTTCGAGAAAATCCGCTTGAGGGATCGTGACGCTAATCTCTTCGGGCATTCTTCGCCACTATGGTAACACTGGTAGGTGGCGCATCTTCTGTGTCATCCTCGTCCGCAACCTCTTTCTCTCTCCACCCTGCTTGGGTCTTAAGATAGAAAATCGTGGCCAGGTTGTCCCCGGCACGTGCACGTTTTACCAGACCACTGGCCAGTACCGCTATTATCTTTGCCCTTCCCATTCGATACGCCGCTGCTACCTCGGGCTGACGCTTCATCACTTCGAAGTACGTTGATCTCGCCATCCCAAAGTACGCCGCTATTTGATCCGCAGTAAGGTAGGCCGCTAGTGCCTCGACCTGCTTCACCTGTGCCTCCGTCAGGACCCTTGTACTCGATTCGTTCGACATGTCAAATCTGTTCGCCTACGACCAAAATTCCGACATTTTTCAGGGATAAGTTAACATACCCAGGCTGACAACCGAAGTCACTTACGTACGATATGCTTGCCGACACACTGCGCCCTGTGTACTCGAATCCACTTATTCCCGGTTGCCCCTCCCGCAGTGTTACGGTATCCCCTACCCGATAATCCCTATCATTAATACGACACTCGCTGCGCTTGTCGCCATCAACCACTGGCTGAAAATACGTTTTAAACAGTTTTAGGTTATGGTGCATTTTTTGTTTCTCACTCCCAGTATTCGACCTGTTATTTTGTCTGAAGGTGGGACAACACCGCAGCGGAAACCCCATCAATCATGGTCCTGTTTATCATTGGGTGTTCATCGTTACGCGGACCGAAGTCACTTTCTGGATGGTACGCCAGTACCCGCATGTGCGAACCGCCAAGCGTTGAAAACTTGTGCAGACCCTCAGCGTGTATGCAGAATAGCTGCCCCTGCACCAAGTCAACGCGTTCCTCAACCCCATCGTTCCAAGCATGACACACCCCACGGCCAGACAACACCATGCCGATTCTGTCACTGGGGTGCGTGTGCGCGGTCTGATCCACACCCTCCGGGAAGTAGAGTAAATTCAAGCAAGGATCCCCGTACACCACTGGCGGTATGAGTAATGAATCGGTACAGCCATCGATATACTTCAAGCGTCCCTCGAACTCTATCTCACCCCACAGGGAAAAGACTCCCGTAAAGTCCCTTCGAGTGATCGCCACCCCAGATCCACCAGCTACACGGAACTCACCTGGAACAGAAAAGCACTGCCCTACCTGTAACCTGTGCGTCCTTCCCTTGTAAAACAGGGCGATCTCAGAAGAATAAACATAGCCAAACGTGGTCCCACCCTCAACCCCCAGTACGCAAGACAGACCTGAAAACCATGACTGCATGAAACTAGGAAACTTTTTATCTAGTTCCACGTGAAACCCATGTACTAACGGGTATCCTGAAAACGCTTTTTGCATGTTATCCCCTGTTCGTTAAAAATCTATTCGCGGATTCTATCCGCTTTGCGGCATCCACCACAATGCCCGGTTCAATATCGTATACCTCTTCCCACCCATGCTGCACACTATCACACCACTGTCTTGCCGCCCAGGGGCCTGTACCCACACGGAAACCCCGGGGAAAGTCGTAGATAGGTGGCAGTTCTAACTTGAAGTGGTGCAGTGCAGCAAAAATCTCAGCGTGAGTCCAGTCAGCAAGCGGGGAATATCGCACGATCCCCTGTGATTCGTAATTATTCTTCCCATCCCGCCCCACGAAGTTCCCGTCTGACCTCCTTCGCCCAAGGAGGATAACTTGTAGGTCGTTCTCTTTGTAATACTTCCGCTGTGCAGTGTGCTGAACCTTACTGAACCATGCCGCACCAAGCGCAGCCGTAGCAGGAAACAGCATATCAGGGTACTTAACCAACCAGTCCAGGTCCTGTCCCGTATTGATCACCGATACCCCATCCGGGGTATTCGTTGCCAGCCACTTCACGAAAGCAGAATACTCAAGGTTCGTCCGCGCAAGTACCCCACGCTGAATCCCTGCCATCCTGGCCACATGCCCAAGGACAATCGCATCCTTCCCCCCTGACCAGGCGTACGCTGCTCTGCTTGGTCGACAGAACCACCGGATTTGCTCCACGGCCTTGGCTGCGCGTTCGGCTATCTGCTCCAGCGTAATATTGGCAACTGCTGCTTCCCGGATCTGCAGAAACATTTCATGCGTAAGGTTTTGTTTTCTCTCGTTCATAATACCTTTAGGAACTCCGCTTTACTGTATTCCTGTGACTTGACCATCATTTTTAGAAAATCATCCCGGGAAAAATCGGATAATCGGAATATCTCTTCCGGCTTCATGCCCAACTGCTTCCCGATCTCCCCGGCCGTCTTGCCCTGATCAAGCAGGGATTTGACAATTACCTTCATAGGCTCCAGCAGGTGCGTACCCCTTGCCCTGTTATGCGTAATCGTTCCGTACATGTTCCCCGCAGTGTCTGCATGGCTCACGATCACAACAGGCACCTGACCACCGAGCAGCGACAATAAGGGCTCTTCCCCCGAAACCGTCCACCGGTGGAACCCGTCTATAATCGTATAATCAGGGCGTACCACGATAGGTAACGTCCAGCCGTTTGTCGTAATCGACTGAACCAGAAGGTTTAAATTCTCCCGGTTGACCTTGTTCGGGTTATAGTCATTTGCCTTAAGCAGTGTACGGTCTACCCAGTGAAGGGTACCCAACGGTTCTTTTATGTTCAACTGTTACTCCCCCTGTTTAAGCCTAAATCCGTCAGAACCGAGCGTAACTTTCTCAACTTCGGGTCTCCTGCCACCAGCGCCAAGTATATGGTTTTCCATTCTTTTCTAGTAATCCAGCTCCAGTGCGACACAATCATTTTTTTTATAGCGTCCGGCCACGGTGCGCTCGTTCTCTCCCGGAAAGTTCGCCGGGATATCCTGCAACATCCCCATCGCTGCCGCTTTGTAATCGGATACAGCGCCGTCCACGTAAACGTCATCTGACCCTTTCTTTCCTTTACGGAACATTTCCGTGTCCCAGTACAGCGTGGCCAGGTATGCGTTCGGTTCTCTACGGTTGATCTTCTCCAATAAATCAGGGTAAAACTCCGCCATGCTTACCAGCGATTTCGCGGTATCTACCGAGAAAAACTGAGACATCCGCAGCATGTTCTTACGGGTACCGATCTGCCACAAGTAGACATACTCAATCGGAAAATCCAAGCGATTCCGCAAAAGGTACAGCCACACATCGTTGTCCCGCCAGTCGTAGATAGGATACATTTTATTGTTGGTTGCACTATCCCGGTCCAACCCCGCCACCGAGTACAACCGCTGTACAGACTCCGCAGTGCGTAGCCCTATCAACTGCACCGCATCTGAGGTAATACGTGTCAGGAATGACTGGTACGTCTCTTGCCTTGCCTTTAATTCAGGGTGTTCGGTTATGGCGAACTCTGGAATCTTCCGTACCCAATCCTTCCGCTTATTCTTGTCCCAACAAATGAACGTTTCGTCATTGGCCAGGGAATTAAAGCAGTTAAAGTGCTTCACCTGTAAGCACAGCCACCAAAACTTGACGCCCAATAGCAGGAACTTCTGGCGCCACTCTCGCACCATCCGCTCAACGTCCGGAAAGATAGCCTCTTCATCCACAAAAATTACGGTAAGTTTAGCCGGGTCGGCATTGCCCAAACGAATCTGATTTACCACGACATCCGCAAGCACAATACTGTCTTTGCCCCCGGAAAAGGACATGTAAACGTCCCTCCCAGTTGCGAACACCTGCTTCACCCTGGAATTCGCAGCTTCCACCACGTCAATGTTCGCTTGTTTGCGAACTATAGCCATATTACTTCCCCGCAGTGAGGGCATCCCATGCTTTTCGGTGCAACACTCCCCACCTCTTTCACCTCCGGGGCGTCACCCGCATCCGCATTCTGAGGACTAGGCGTATTAACTATCCTCTCAGCTTCCGTTGTAATACCTGATGCATACTTGCCGATCTCCTCATCTACGGCCTGACGCGTCATGATGAGCGATTTCATTACTTCTTCATCGAACCCAGGCACCTCGAAGTCGTTGTCCAGCCCGATCTCCTTCAGGAATTCTATCTGCAGGTCAAGATGATCCGTGCCCATGGAGTAAATACGGTTATCCGCCAGCATAAGCTTCTTTTTCTGCCGCTCCGTCAAGTCCGTCTTTTTCAATACCCAAGCTGTAGACAGCCCGGCTTGCGCCATGGCCATCGCTAGACCATTGCCTACCAGGATGACATTGTTCTCGTCTACCACAATAGGCTTAGTCTGTCCGAACTGGTTGATACTCTTGACATATTCGCGCAGCTGCGCCTCCGGGTGCCTCCTGACATTCTTCTCCGGGAACACCAAACTATTCAGCGATACCTCTTTTACTTTCATTTTATCCTCATGACAGACACAACACCGTCTTTCCCAGTGCTTGTGCGAAAAATCTTACCGTGTTTGTTCCCGTAGTAGTGCGTGTACCGGGAAACATATTGATTATGTACCCCCAGGATCTTACACGACTCCCCCTCGCCCAAAGGCACGACCGCTGCCAGTACCTTGTCTCGTATCTCGTTCTCCACCATACCTCCTATCCTTTTCTTTTACGTCTTCACTATACCCGAGACGCCCAAAGACAGCAAGGGTAGGGGATTGGCTTAAATAATTTTGCGCAGTGAGTCAAAAAATATCAATTAAATCAACCACATCTTATATTCAATTTTTCCGATAAAAACTTTAAGCACAACTTTGAGTCAAACTTTTCCCTTTAAAATCAAAGACTTAGTTGTTCTTATAGGGGGTTAAACTCATATATATATATATATAAAATATATATACAAAAAGAGGTGGTATAAAGCCGCAACAACCTATGATACAATTTCTAAGTAGTATTATTTTTTGTAAGTAGAATTTTGATACCTGTTTATCTGTAGATTTAAAAATACTCAATAAAAAGACCCTTTTTTGAGAACCCATTGATTCTACGCCGCTTTTGGGCGCAATGCCCGTGAGGCAAAAACCAGATAAATGAGAACGTATTGATTTTAAATAGAAATTTTTGAGTAACTATTTGAGGAAACTTTAAGCTATGAACATATTACAAGCAATAATTGAGTTAAAGGTGGGGGAACACGCAGTTTTCCCAGGGTACTTATCCCGCATGCTGCCGATAGTGGCGGATGCGAAACAGCAATATGGTGGGGACTACGCAGTTACAGCAGGGTTCGATCACGGCGAATCAACTGTTCGTGTGACAAAAGTCAAAGAGTCCTCAGTTCGCGCCCAGATATACCGCTTGCTGGATAAGGGCGAATTCCCTGTGACAATCCCTGCGGGTAAACAAGCGCGTACCTACACCTACGCACATGCGAAAGAGCGGGGACTCAAGTACCACATTAAGAACAACACCGTAACACTGGCTAAGGCGGTATCCCTTCGCGCTCAGGTATACGAACTCCTGACCGAATTTTCCGAGAAAGAGCTGCCTCACGTGGATCTGCCTCCGGGTAAACAAGCGGTGGAGTACGCCTATGAGTACGCCAGGGAGAAGGGGGTAAGGTATTCGATCAACCACGGCAAAGTGACGCGCAAGTCAGATCGGACATCCTTACGCTCTCAGGTATTCGCCATACTTGACACGCTCCTGGAGGATTCCCCGGTGTCCCCCTACATACTGAGGGAAGGAAGTCAGCACACGATTCAGATCCCCCCAGGTAGACAAGCTGCCCAATATGCCTACGACCACGCACGAGAAAATGGCGTACGGTATCGAGTCAGTGAAGGAAGGGTTACATATAACCTGGAGGTAGGACTGGACAAAGAACACGTATTTTTGCAGCTTGTAGTGTTATCGCCGGGGCAATCTGTTAGCGTACCTCGGGTGTCCTACAACTACCTGGATAAGTTAGAGGGCTTGAGCGGTAGGAAATACAGCAAAGACGGGGACATGATAAGACGTATAAAATAATACTTGACTTTTATGCCACACTCGATACAATGGCCACATTAGCAGCACAAAACAGAAAAGGAGAACGAAGTGAGCAAATTAGATATTTTAAAAAACGAACTGTCTACCCAATCCCTGGAGATAACAAGTTGGCTAGAAGCTTGCAATATGGCCTCAGATGATAATACCCACCCATTGCTTTCTCGCGCCATTTACTCCGCAATGGATAATGTCGAGGCTATGCAAGATGAGGGGCACAGCGCATCAGACGCTTTTACACATTTTCACGGCAGTGTCCAAAGTTGTATAGATGATGCTGAGGGCATGTACGGGGAGGATTTTGTAAAATCATGCGTACAAAAATAACAATAACTACAGAGCAATACGAGACAATCAGACTTACGCGCTATGTTGTAGTAGGTGAAGGGCTTCAAATAATATCCGCACATGAAACCCTATCCGATGCTCGTGCTAACAGCACCACAGCTAACAGAATAATGGCGGTGGATGAATTCGAAATCAAAATTATATTAATAACGTGGGGCTGTTGATTACAAAATGCGCCCACTAACCGACCTACCCGACCAGGAGATTAAAATGCGACACAAGACAGAAAAGGAGAACGACAAATGATAACCGAAGCCCTCAAGCAAGAGATTTACAAGAGATACAATGAACAGGGAGTGACTGCCCGTGGTTTGTCTGAAGGTTACGGGATCTCACTGCCCGAGGTGTTCGATATTATCTCGGAGGTACATTTTTCACAGAAAAAATTCGTAGTCAAAATTATGGGTGAGAACACGTGGTATACCGGCAAAGCTGGTGCGGAGTTCGCTAGTAGCGCGGAGGCTCACGCTTTTTTATACGACACGCTGGAAGGTGCGGAAAATCGCGCCTCGACCCTGAACGGTAACTGGAACCGGATGGAACCAGGAAGATGTTGGGTTGCGGAGGCTACCGAGTAATGGCTATCCAGAACGATAGGGACAGGATAATAGATAAGCTGGACAGGGGGATACTGTCCGCGGACCAGGCTAACGTGGCGTTAGTCAGGGTCGAGAGATTCAGGATTGTCCATAAGCTTCCCGCTGGTGTCCGTAAAGCACTCAACGCAGCAGTAAAGTGTAACGAGTTGGGGCACATGGGGAAGGATGGCTTAAAGCCTGAAGTGTACTTCCATCCTACTTTTCGCTATCTGGCCGTTGCTGAGAGAAACCGGATCGCACGGGAGGGGGTAGACGCACTAAGTAAAATTTGTGGGTAATAAATAATACTTGACTTTTACGCCACACTCGATACAATGACCACATCGCAACAAAACAACAGAAAAGGAGAATCAGAAATGTTAGAAGAACTAGCCAAATTTATTTCCAAGCCTCAATTATCCGCGATCCGAGCTACCCTAAAGGGGGAAGAAGCCGAGTATTTCGAGGCCAAGGTTAAGGAACTGACTGACCTAGTGAACACCATGCCCCGCACGTACCAGACGGACGGCCAAGGCAAAGCTGCCGTAGCATACCTGCACTATTTCCACGCTGCTGGATGGGATTGGTACATCACGGAACGGGATCAGGAAGTAGACCAGCACCAGGCGTTCGGATGGGCATCCCCTCCAGACGACTACGCGGAGGCCGGGTATATCTCGATTGAAGAATTGATGCAGAATGGCGCAGAGCTGGACCTATACTGGGAACCTAAAAGTATTGCGGATTTGAGTCTGTGAGTACTCTTGAGAAAGCGAAGAAACTGGCGAAATTCAGTTTCGATGCAGATACGAAACGGTGGGAGTGGGTAGGTACCGACGAGAGCGCCTACCGCGCCATCTTGGATCTGGACCGAGAGGAGGGGTATACATACGAATATGACGAGAGGCTCGATGGGACATATTTTGTGGCTATCTGGTTAGAGGAAAATGCTTGACTTTCACGCAGCACAAGGTACACTGGTCATATAAACAGAAAAGGAGAACGAGAAATGACAACCCCACATGCAGCAGCCGCACAAAGTATCCGTAAACAATTGAAAGCTCTAGGTATTAAAGCCTCTGTGACTAGCGAAAGCTTCGCAGGAGGAAATGCCGTCCGAGTAGCAACAACGGACTTATTGCCGGCAGATAGTAAAAAGGTTATAGATATCTGTAACAGACATGAGTACGGCTCATTTGATGGGATGGATGATTCGTACAAATTCGACAACGTGGATGACTCAATACCGCAAGTAAAATATGTATCCTACTCTAACCACATGACGGAAGAGATGGGGCAGCGGATACTGAATCACATCCGCCCTGTGTTGCTGGAAGAGGGTAACCCCTACTGCCCTGAAACAATCGCAAATAACTTCATGGTGCTTATTGGAACCCGGGGCGAAACACTTGGCCAGTTAGTTCGTGAAGTGTTTTCAGATCAAGGAAAAATTATGGAAGTTTTATCATCATGACATTTACACCAGATACGGATAAAAGTACAAAAATACGCCCTATGTCCGAGGCACCGGAGGACGGCTCTTCCTTTGTTGTGATATTCGAGGACGGCGGACCGCTGTCCCGGCAGCTAGGCATTGTGTGCAAGGATGACCTGACCACGATTCAGGTTAACGGCTACAGGATACCCCGGGCCGCTACGCATATCGTGGGCTGGAGGCCAGTACTGAGCTTCCCCCTGGCGTCTCCTATCCTTTACTTGATGCGATCAATGCCCAAGCACACGTGGGTCCAGGTTTATGACGCGGAGAGAAAAGCGTTCGCCGCCCTTCGTAACACGGATAGAGTGCTTCGAGTGTGCAAGGTTTACGAAGGTGTAAGTTTGGTAAATGAGGAATACATCGAAGACTACATCGGATGGTTACCCTTTACGGAGTACGCACCGTGAGTGAATTTAAGACACAACCTTTCGGGTACCAGATGGAAGACCTGTTGCGCACCCGGGAGGAGTTGAACTTCGCCATCCTATACGAGCAGGGCTTGGGCAAGTCAAAAATAAGCATCGACACGGCTGCGCACCTGTACCGGAAAGGGTGGATCGACTTTGTGCTGGTTGTGGCGCCGAATGACGTACACCGGAACTGGATAGAGGAACAACTGCCGGAGCATTTACCGCTAGATATCGCACCGAATAACCTGGCCACGTACTACCAAACGGACAAGGCTAGTACAAAGTGGCACAGCGCTATGCTTCAGGTGGCGGAATCGCACAAGGGTCTGTCCTGGGTGGCCATTAGCTACGACGGGCTGGTTACGGACAAGGGTAAGCTGTGGGCACGACACATCATGAAAGTACGTAACGTGTTGTTCATCATGGATGAATCCCACACAATCAAGACGCCCAACGCTACGATAACCAAGACTGTCCGGGACATGGCAGGTCGTGCGAAGTTCAGGCGCATACTGACCGGAACCCCCACGGATAAACCCTTCGATATCTACTCACAGATTGCCGCCGTGGATGCGGTGTTCTGGAAGCGCCATCGGTTGGGCACCTTCCAGGAATTTAAAAACATGTTCGGGGTGTTCTACCAGCCCACTGACCCGCGAACGGGTGAAGATACCCCGTATAAGATACTGAAAGGGTACAAAAATCTGCCGTACCTGAACCAGTTGATCCAGAAAATATCCGTAAGGAGGACTAAAGGGGAAGAGCTGGACCTGCCGCCCAAGCTATACACCCGCAGAGACTTGAACATGAGCAAGGAGCAGACGGTAGCGTATGCGGAGTTGGCGCGGCACTACGTGACTGAGGTGGATCTGGCCACGGTATCGGCAGAGATAGCACTGTCACTTAAGGGTAAGCTGCACCAGGTGGCGTGTGGCTTTGTCAAGACCGATGACGGGGATTGGCTGAACATCCCGGGAAAGAACCCAAAGTTGGACGCCGTGGTGGATATCGTATCGAACAGCCAGCACAAGGTAATTGTTTTCGCATTCTATAAGCATGAGATTACGTTAATTGTTGAAGCCTTGTCCGAGTACGGGGCACTGCGGTTTGATGGATCAATGTCTTCCGATGACTGCGCCAGGAACAAGCAACTGTTCAAGACGGAACCGGAGTATCAGGTACTTGTGATGCAGATTGATAAGGGCGCAACGGGGCACAACCTCACGGAAGCCAAGACCGTTGTGTATTTCTCGAACACCTTCTCGTACCTTACCCGGGCGCAAAGCGAGGACAGGGCGCACCGCATCGGACAGTTGAACCCTGTGTTGTACGTGGACTTGGTAATGAAAGGCACGGTAGACGTGGAAATAATCAGATCGCTGCGGAATAAATGTGACGTAGCCAGTACCGTTATTGGTGATGAATTAAAGGATTGGATATAAAAATGTCAACCGTATATGTAGTGCAGCAGCCGCAACGCTGGAACGACCTTAAGCAATGCATGGAGTCAACGTTCGATGTTCTCCCTGCCGAGGACTTTGGGGATATTGTGTACCTGTTGTCCCCCATGGCGAAACCGTTTGACGTTCAAGATTCCGTGCTGAATCAGATTAAGCAGGGGCTGAGTCGCTATAGTGACGAGGACTATCTGCTCCTGATCGGTAGCCCTGTCTTGATCGGCATTACCTGCACGGTAGCTGCGCTACAGAATAAGGGTAAGGTAACTCTGCTACAGTGGAGCGGAAAGAACAAAAGATATATTCCTGTTAGCGTAAAAATTTATTGACTTTTACGTCATATCAGGTACAGTACTACAACCAACAGAAAAGGAGAACAACTTGAAAACAAATACCACTCTCAAAGACTTATGCAAACATATGCCTGACATTAGGCTGCGCGATAGATTGTGCAGAAGTCAAGGTAAGGAAGCCCCCGACGTAGTGCCGTTCCCTGTGTCCGAAGTGGTCAAAAAACTAGGGATACAAGATGCTGTTTGGTGTCTCCGTGGCTGTTATTACGCAGACAGGGATATGGCCTCCTTTGTCACATACCTTGGGGACAGGGTATACAACCCTTACCGAGGGGTGAATCCGCTGGTGGCCTACGCACTCTGCGACATATTGGCAACGAGGGCGTGGCTGGATACCGATGGAGACGGAGCTGCGAAGGATAAAGCTGCCAAAGCGGCTTGGGGTGAAATTGAGCTGGAATTCAATAAACTATTTTGCGAGGAATAATGGAAAAAATTGACAGACTGCATGCGCTTGTCTATGAGCAGCTTGCTGCGGAGGACGAAGTGGCGATAGCGGAGAGGCAACTGAGCGCAGCAAAGCGGAGACTATCCCGCCTCGCTGACTACGTGATCCCGGATGTTATGGAAGAGATGAATCTTACGGAATACAAGACCAGTGATGGATTGACCGTCAAGCTTAAACAAAGTATCCGTGCGAATATTTCGGAGTTCAACCGCCCCACGGCATTCGCATGGCTCGAGGATCACGAACATGACGCGATGATCAAGACAGTAATTACCGTGGAGGTTCCCGCGTTACTGTCAGACTTTGAAAACGTGGAGGAGATCCAAGCTGCATTGAAAACGGTATGCGACAGCCTCCCCTCCACCGAGGCACAAAGTGTGCATAGTGCCACATTGGGCGCCTTCGTCAAGGAAAAGCTGGTCGAAGGGGAAGAAATTCCGCTGGATATCTTTGGCGTTTTCCGCCAGGTAGCCAGCGTAGTAAAGGCCTCTAAATAACACGCAGTAAAGGGAAAGCGCGGAACCTTAACTTATCCGGCTAACAAGTAAAAGGAGCATTACCATGGCAACAAAAGCAAAAGCAGCAAGCATTGAACCAGGTACCACAGTCGCGGAGCAGGGCAACACAGCGGTTACAGAATACGCAGGTTACGAAGAGATGGGCGCAACGGGATTCGAGAGTCAAGACCGCTCTGATTACGCGTTACCCTTTCTCACGATCCTGCAAGGCCTAAGCCCGCAGCTAGAGGAAAACAAGGAACTGCGCCAGGGGTTGCTGTTTAACTCAGTAACCGGCGAATCCTTTGATGGTGACAAAGGGGTGCGGTTCGTACCTGCAGCTACCAAGCACTCATTCATTGAGTACAAGCCCCGCACGGCAGGTGGCGGTTTTGTGGCCGAACACAAGCTGGACTCCGAGGTTGTGAAATCCTGTTTAGAGTCTCAAGAGTTCGGGAAGTACCACGTGGGTGACAACGAGCTGGTTGAGACGTTCCAGGTATTCGGCATAATCTTGGGCGAAGACGGCCCACAACAAGCGGCAATCTCGTTCAAGGGTGCAAGCATCAAGCGCTACAAAGGATGGATGACACAAGCGCGTACCGTACAGATCAAGCTTGAAAGCGGTAAGCGTATCAATGCTCCACTATTCGCCCACGTGTACAGACTCTGTACTGTCAGCGAAAAGGCACCGAAAGGTACGTTTTACAACTGGAAAATATCCTTTGATGGCGAAAACGCAGCAGCTTGCCGATTGCCAGCAGACGGCGAACTTGTACAACTGGCAGTAGCGCTGCACAAGGTCGTAATGGAGGATAAAGTCAAGGTAGATCACAACGCGGTACGTGGTACCGATACCGTGGAAGAAACGACGGAATACTAACCCTCAACCCCTGTAAGGAAAACATAATGTTTGATGACTATACGTGGATGTTCCTTGCCGGGGTGCTGTTCGGGTGGGGAACAAAAGTTCCGTTTCTGCTTAAGTGGTATCGAGAATATGAGGCGGAACGTTTGGAGTTCTACCGTGTTTCGAAGCGGATATTTGAATTAATGAAAGAACGAGAGGATGACTAGAATGAGACTAACTAAAGGTAAAATCAGCCTGATAATCCGGGCAATCATGGCGGACGTGCCCCTGGTGAATAACGAATCCGCTGTTACGGATCTGGTACAAAAACTGGCGATACAGCAGTTGCCGCACTGGTTTTCCGCCATACCACAGGGGGTACTTGAGGAGTATCTAGGTGTGTCATATGTGTACTCAAGCGACATAGGTGTTGCCTGTTCGGTTACCGTGCGTAATGGTAAGTTCGACTGTAAGAAAGCTAAGGCCGAGTCCCGGGAGCTTCAAGAGTTGATTGCTTCGCACAACGCAAGCAGGGAAACCCGTGAAGAGATAGAGCGTGCCCTACGTGCGAATTTTGCAGGGATCACTACTGTCAAGGACTTTACTGAGCGTTATCCCGAACTGGAAAAGTACCTAGACATGCCCACAATACACAAGGGACTTCCCACGTTCCCGCTGACCGACATGTTAACCAAAGCAGGATGGAAACAACCATGAACGAAAAACATATCTCACACCCAGTACAGGTGCCAGAAGGTAAAGAAGTAGAAGCGATAGACATATCGGAAGAAGAAAACCGCGTCACAGTTGTGTTGATGCTTCGGGACAAGGGGGTAGTACCCGCCCCGAAACCCCGGCAGCGGATGGCTGTTGTGATGCTGGAGGGCAGCGAAGATACCAAGAGCGCACTTCGCTGCCACAAAGAGACCGGTAAAATGATCAGGTTCAACGAGACGTATAAGACCTCCGAGACGGTCTGCATGGAACAAGCACCCCCCGGCATGTATTATATTGTACCTGCGGAGCGGTTACGGTACCTGACACAGGTACTTGCTGAGGAGTTATGTAAGCATGTTCAATACCCGCAAGGTGTTGAACCCTTGGCGAGACTTCACGAAGTATCCGATAATCTGAAGGAATTAATTGAGACGGATTCGGATCACGTGCGCCCCGATGCGGGGATATGGTTATCCGAAGCGGAAAGGGCAAGCGCAGTGGATGCTCTGGTTATAGGGGCATACGGGGTTGTGCGTGAGATACTGTCACGATAATGGATTGGACACAACAACAAGCGTCTGCGCTTACCCAGGTCAAGCACTGGTACGCAAACAGGCCGAAGCTTTGGTTTACGCTAGGCGGGTATGCCGGGACAGGAAAGAGTACCCTGGCGCGGCATATCGCTGAAACAATCGGTGCGACGCGCGTGTATTTTGCGGCGTACACCGGCAAGGCTGCGCACGTATTGCGTAAGATGGGGGTAGGTGAGGTCAGCACGATCCATAAGCTGATTTATATCCCGAAAGGGCAGTCAACGGTAATCATCGCGCAGTTACAGATGGAGCTGTTATCGTGCAAAGATGACAAGCGTAAGCGAGAGATTAATGCCAAGCTGGACAACCTTTGCCGCCCTTTCTTTTCGCTCAAGGTGGACAGCCCCTTGGCACGTGCTGACCTGGTAATACTCGATGAGTATTCGATGATTGATAGCCAGATGGGGCAGGATCTTTTATCCTTTGGTTGTCCTGTTCTTGCATTGGGGGATCCTGGCCAACTGCCGCCCTCGTTCGGGAACCCATTTTTCACTGGGGATCCAGACGTGATGTTGACCGATGTACGCCGTCAAGCAAAGGATAACCCAATCATTCAACTAGCGACTATGGCAAGAGAGGGCACCCCGATTCCGATGGGGAATTATGGCAACAGTAAAGTAGTTCGCCGTGGTGGTAACACAGAAGAGGTACAAGCTGCCGACCAGTTGCTGGTGGGCATGAACAAAAGCCGTGCAGTGGGTAACCGGACGTTACGCAAGCTGAACAAGTACCCGGGAGATTTTCCAGCCAAAGGGGAAAAGCTGGTGTGCTTGCGCAATAATGCCGAGGCAGGATTGTATAACGGTCAGATCTGGTATGCTGAAGAAGACTCGACGCTACTGGATGACTGTATCGCTATAAGCTTGATTGATGACGATGGGGACAAGGCGGCAGCGCTTGCCCAAATACCGCCCTTTCTTGGGCAACCCTCGGAGAGGTTTACGGAACTGGATACGTTTGACTTTGGGTATGCCCTCACTGTCCACAAGTCGCAAGGGTCCCAGTGGGAAAAGGTTGTGCTGCTGGATGAATGGTACGGTAACCACAGAAACAAGTGGCTGTACACAGGCATTACCCGGGCTGCGGAACAATTAACAATTATTAGGAGTTAGTATGCGGATAGAACAAGATGTGCTGCTGGTACTGGAACAAGCGGAGGTAGAAGCTAACCTACTATTTTTGCGTGGCCAGCTTGATCGAAAACTGTACGGACGTACCAACAAGGTGCTTGAAGCTGCCGGGGGGAAGTGGAATAGAAAGGTAAAGGCGCACGTGTTCGAGACGGATGCCTCTGCCCGGGTAGAGGATATGATTCTGACTGGGGAAGTGGAGCTACCGAAAGATGAGTTCAATTATTTCCCCACACCTCCCCACGTGGTGCGGTTATTGATGGACGAAGCACAGATCGAACCGGGAATGTTCGTGCTGGAACCGAGCGCAGGTCAAGGCCACATAGCCCGGGCGTGTGTCATGGCGAAGGGGCGCGTGGTGTGTTACGAACTGATGCAGAGGAACTACGAGGTATTGAGGGATTCTCCGGGGTATCAAGGCGTGTACTGTGGGGACTTCCTACAGGTTGCATCAAGCCCAAGATACGACAGGGTAGTTATGAACCCACCGTTTATGCGTCAAGCGGACATTAACCACGTAATCCACGCGTTCCGATTCCTCAAGCAAGGGGGGAGGCTGGTATCGGTAATGAGTGCGGGGGTGCTGTTTAGGCAGAACAACCTGGCGCGTAATTTTCGGAGCTGGGTGGGGAGTATTGGGGGCAAGCTAATACCACTGGAAGAAGGTTCTTTCCGGGAATCGGGTACTTTAGTTAATACGGCAGTGTGTGTAATGACGAGACTGGACTAATGCATTTGCCCCTGTTCCACAGTGTCGAGAGTAACTGGCGGCCGCCCAAGATGGCAGACCTCCCTGATTGGAGTTTGGCCAAGCGCGTGGCTATTGACTGCGAGACACGCGATCCAGATTTGAAAAAGACGGGACCGGGGGGCGGCCGAACACCTGAGAGTTACATTACGGGGGTGTCTTTTGCTATCGAGGACGGACCAAAGCATTACCTGCCTATCCGGCACGAAGGCGGGGACAACCTCCCGGTAGAGGAGGTATTACGCTACCTAGCCTATCAGGGAACGTGCTTCAAGGGGGACATTGTTGGTGCGAATCTGTCCTATGACATAGACTTCCTGGCAGCGGATGACGTGCGCTTCACTAAGGCAAGATATTTCCGGGATATCCAGGTAGCTGACCCGCTGATATACGAACTTCATGCCAGCTACTCAATGGCCAAGATTGCGCAGCGGTGGGACTGCCAGGGCAAAAACGAGGACGTGCTACGCATGGCCGCCAAGGACTACGGGGTAGACCCTAAGAGTGGCATGTGGCAGTTACCTGCTCGATTCGTTGGAGAATACGCGGAACAGGACTCCGCACTACCCCTTGAGATACTGCGGAAGCAGGAGCGAGAGATCGACAAACAGGGGCTTTGGGATATCTACAACCTGGAATCCCGATTATTGCCACTGCTGGTTAAGCTACGGCGCAGGGGTGTACGGGTGGATACGGAACACCTAGCCCGGATGGAGCGTTGGGCTATGGACGAAGAGTTACGCCTCCTTGCAGACATTAAATACCACACCGGCCGGCAGCTCAGTCTGGATCAGGTTACGAACCCTACCTTTCTAGCCCCGGTATTCGATGCAATCGACGTCAAGATGGGCGCCACGGCAACAGGCAAAGCTAGTGTGGATATTGACTGGATGGCAACGATAGATCATCCAGTCGTTCGGTCGATTGAACGTGCCCGGAAGATGAACAAGTTACGGAACACGTTCTGCGCCAGCGTGAATACGCACATGATCAAAGGACGGATTCACTGTACGTTCAACCAGCTACGCATGGCCAAACAGGAGGGGGGTTTCAGTAGTGATGATTCACAAGGGGCAGCTTACGGCCGCCTGAGTTGCCAGAACCCGAACCTACAGCAACAACCCGCACGGGATGATTTTTCCGCAAGATGGCGCGCGATATACCTGCCGGAAGAGGGTCAGCAGTGGGCAAGTAATGATTTCTCAAGTCAGGAACCCCGGATGACTATCCACTACGCCTCCCGGTCCCGGTCTGTGATCGGGGAAGAGGCGTGGCGGTTTGCACTTGCTGCCCGGGATACGTTCCGGGAGAATCCAAGGACGGATCCACACGGTATGACAGGTCAGATGATACATGGCAGAATGCCCACAAAGACCGAGCGTAGCGCAGCAAAGACGGTGTTCCTTGGGCTGTGTTACGGGATGGGAGGACCCAAGCTGTGCCGTCAGTTAGGTCTGCCCACAAAGTGGGTTGTGCGCAACATTGGGGATACGTGGGAGGAGCGCAGCAAGGTATTTGACTTTGGAACACCAGAGGCGGATGCATTGATACAGATAGGGCAGGAGCCTATTGAGGTGGCCGGGGAAGAGGGTACGCAATTCCTGCACCTGTTCGACCAGAAAGTGCCGTATGTCCGCAAGTTGGCCAAAGCGGTGGAGGGTAAGGCCAAGCGGGTAGGCTGTGTGCGTACAATACTTGGCAGGTTATGCCACTTCCCTACGGACGATTATGGTAGATACGAGTGGACGCACAAGGCCCTCAATCGTCTCATTCAGGGCAGCGGTGCGGATCAAACGAAAAAGGCGATGCTGGATCTGGACGCTGCAGGGCACCACATTATTATTCAGGTTCATGACGAAATAGCTTTAAGTGTGGGACAAGAGGCCGAGGCACACAGTGCGGCAAGGTTGATGGAGTCCGCGGTTAGAATAGACTTGCCGACAGTGGTTGACGTGGAGATTGGTCGATCCTGGGGGCACTCGATGGGGTACACCGGGTGACTTTCGGGTAATTATTTTTATTATTTTGTGCAAATACCGCTTGACTTTTACGCCATAAGGTATACACTGGGCTCATCGTAACAAAACAACAGAAAAGGAGAACAACATGTTAGATCTAATGAGCGTAGGCCGGGCATATGTAAAAGTAGGCAACACCGAACTGTACGTTGAAATACCCACAGAAGAATTAGAGTCGCTGTTTGCCCAAGCTGAAGCGATTGGACAAACGCTGTCCTACACCCTAGAAGGAGCTACTTGTACTGTTCATGGGGAAGAGGAACCAAACGAACTCCGTGCGATGGCAAATGCTCCAGTTAATACACCGATCCAAGTGGAGTTTGCAGACGGTAAGAAACGGACGGGCATAATCAATCCCACTGACCCATCTTATATAAAAATACAGGGCACCCTGTGGTACCTGCTGGACGAAGAACTGGTAGGCTGGAGGAGAAAATAATGTACACGCAAGAATTTCTGAATCAGATCGAGACTGCCAAGTATCACGGAGAGAAAACATTTTACGCGGGTAAACCCCGTGTACCTGTACAGGACGTACAGTTTATGGACATGTGCAAACAGATTAACGAAACTCAAAAGCCCGAAAGATGGTTCATGCTTCCACTACTGGACGCATGGATGCAAGGTTGGGACACCGCAAACTTAGAATCACAGGAGAAAACAGCATGATTATTCACGGTAAATACCTCAAAGCATGTGCGCTATTTGTAAATAAAAAGGATCCCCGGGGCTACATTAAGGGGGTACATGTTGAGGCTTATGGTAGCGACGCTATACTGACTGCAACCGATGGAGCTTCGCTGATATCCTGTAGGATTACCCTCCCTGAGAGTTCCCCTGCGGCAGTGTTTACCGTACCGTTGGACATACTGGATAGCTTAACGGAAAAATCTGACGTAGTGGTCAGTCTCACACCGCCTACTGTAGCGGAGGGGTTGCCCACGGTAACGTTACGGCAGGGCGCAATTAGCGTCTCGGACGTTGTTGTCTCTGGTAAGTACCCACAATACAGACGCATCGTGCCGGAGCGCATGTCCGGGGAGCAGGGGTGGGGCTGTACGATGCCGCTATTGACTCGTGCAGCTAAGGCGTGTGCGTTGATCAACGGTGCGCCTCTGCCGACCATACTGATGACGCACAACGGCACGGATGTCCAATCTTTCTGCACGGGCAACCCGGATGTACTTATCCTGATAAGCCCCATGAAGGGCAGAGATGTCCCGTACACCAGACCCGACTGGTTAGGCCTGTAAATGTCAGAATCCCGTATGTGGTGCGGATTGAAACCTGTGCTGGTACGCGCGGGTCTCGACCCGCACCGGATAGAGAACAAAGCAGGACTAGGTACGCCTGATGTCAACTATCGGGACGGGTGGATAGAGTTGAAGTACGTGCCGAAGCTACCCACGAGAGGGGGTATCGTGCAGGTACGCCGCTTTACCCGGCTACAGCGTCTCTGGTTGACACGTAGGGAACAGGCGGGGGGTCGCTGCTTCTTATTGCTAAAAGTCAATAAAGAGTGGATACTGTTTGGGGGAACTGTTGGCGCAAAAGTAGTGGGAAGCGTGTCCCGCCAGGAAATGGAGGGACACGCTTTATTGATAACCACTGACAAAAAATTATTACTGAGGTACTTATGATATTAAAACCACATGAGTTATTGTACTGCTATCGAAAAAGAACAAAGACCACACAGCTTGAGTGTGCGCAGTGGTTTGACCTACCAATTAAAGCGTATCAGGCAATTGAGCGAAACGTAAAGCCAGCGCCGGAGTCTTTGGTGTCTCACTTGGATAAGTTCTTCCAGCAAAGTGGGGGCATTACCGAGCTTGAACAGTGCGTTGCACTGCGGCGCCGAGCGGGGGAACACCAGAAGGTTATTGCAGAACAACTAGGGTGCAGTCTTGGGTGGCTTAAGGAGATCGAACGCGGCAACGCGGATCCCACCAAGTTGGCCAGATACTGGGAAAAACGTATACCTCACAAAGAGCGTTAAATGATAGGCCGCACAGAGGACGCTGTAGAATTTCTTACGAAATTTTACGGTGGGGCACGGTGGGTGCTGACCGCAGTAATACCTGACGGCAAGACCGATACCAAAACTTTCCATGAACCCGCAGATGCTGCGGCGTGGATCGAGTTATGGCAGGGGAAGAAGAACCTTTATTTCCATGTCAACCCTACCTGTAACGACAGGGATTCCAAAGCATCAAAGGAGGACATGTACGCGCTATCCTGGTTACATGTCGATATCGACCCCCGGGCGGGGGAAGACATTGCGGAGGAGAAGGTAAGGGCACTGAAGCTGCTTCGGGCATTCCCACAAAAGCCCACGGCTATCGTCGATTCGGGAGGTGGGCTACAGGGTTTCTGGAAGTTGCAGCACAGCGATGATCTACTTGTTAGCGGAAACCGAGACAAGGCGCAGACCCTTGAGCTGTACAATGTCCAGCTTGAGAAGCTGTTCCAGGCGGATCACTGTCACAATATTGACCGTATCATGCGGATTCCGGGTACGATCAATCTGCCCACAGCACTCAAGCGGAAGAAAGGACGGTTACCTACCCTGGCCAAGCTTGTCGAGTGGAACGACACGGTTTTCCCTATCTCGAACTTTGTGCCGGCAGTTCGGGTGCAGACTGCCAATGCCGGATTAACTTCCGGTCAGCCCAAGCTGCGCATCGTGGCCAGTGTGCTGGATATCGGGGTAGACGAGCTGCGGGATTGGGCGCGGGATAATAACAAGAATATTGCAGACCACACGCTTGCGCTTATAGCTTCCGGTCAAGATCCCATCAACCCTACCAAGTACGAATCCCGGTCAGAAGCATTGTTCAAGGTGTGTTGCGATCTGGTAAGAGCTGGTGTGCCGGATGAAATGATTTTCGCGGTTATCACAGGCAACAATGAGATCGCAGTCAGTGTGCGGGATAAGCCCAACTGGGAGCGGTACGCAAATCGTCAGATTGAACGTGCGAAAGAGGAGGCAATTGATCCACACCTCCGGCAAATGAACGAGAAACACGCCGTAATTGCGGACATTGGCGGCAAGTGCCGGGTTATCAGTGAGGTCTATGACGAAGCGTTGGACCGGTATCGAATCAGTAGGCAGAGCTTTGAGGATATCCGCAACAGGTACCGCCACCTCAAAGTTATCGTTGGGCAAGGTAAGGGGGGCGCGCCGATTGAGAAGCTACTGGGTAACTTCTGGCTTGATCATCCGCAGCGACGCCAGTACGAAAAGATAGTTTTCGCTCCCGGTAAGGAATTGGAAGGATCGTATAACCTATGGCAGGGGTTCGCGGTAGAGCCGATCCCGGGGGTCCGGCATGAATCTTTTCTTCAGCACACCCTGGAACATATCTGCTGCGGCGACGTTACAAACTATGAGTACCTGCTGAACTGGCTTGCACGTCTGGTGCAGTTGCCCGGTAAAGCGGGACAGGTTGCCGTGGTGCTTCGCGGGGAACGGGGAACGGGAAAATCTATCTGGGCGAAGACAATAGGCAGACTGTTTGGGCGTCACTTTATGCAGGTCAGTGACTCGAAACACTTGGTGGGGTCATTTAATGCTCACCTACGGGACACGGTACTACTGTTCGGGGATGAGGCGTTCTTTGCCGGGGATCGTAAGCATGAATCCGTACTGAAAACGATGGTGACGGAAGATGTGCTTGTGGTGGAGGGTAAAGGGATAGACGCGGAAGCTGCACCTAACTATGTCCACCTGATATTGGCGTCAAACGATGAGTGGGTAGTACCTGCTGGATTGGATGAGCGGCGCTTCTTTGTTCTGGAGGTATCCCACCTGGGCAAGGGTAAGTTTGACTACTTCGAATCCATAGCGAACGAACTGAGCAAGGGTGGCTTTTCCTCCCTACTGCACATGCTGCTAACTCGAGACATATCCACGTTCCAGGTCAGAGACTACCCGCGCACCGCAGCACTTCAGCAACAGAAAATTCTCAGCATGTCCTCGGAAATGCAATGGTTCTATAACAAGCTGCAACACGGCCAGGTATTGAAGACGGATCAAGCGTGGCGGAATGTTGTAGTTAAAGAGCAACTATACCTTGATTATATTTCTGAGATGCAGGAGCAGAGCAAGCATTACCGCCAGGGGCGTACCGGATTCTTTAACTTCATATCCAGCATAATGCCCGAGGGATACCCGATTAGCCGCCAGCAATACATGGTGATCAAGGTAAGAAATGATAATGGACACATCATTGATATAAAGAAACGGGTATACGTGTTCGAGATCCCCGGCCTAGAAGTACTTCGCGCACACTGGGACGCCCGGTTAGGTGGGCCATTCAAGTGGCAGTCCGTGATAAGTACACAGAGCGACATTGATATTGATGATAGGGTGGAGTTTTGATTCAGTTACTTGTAAAAATATTTTTAATATTCTTACAAGTAACGCTTGACTTTTACGCCATAGGGTGTACACTGGGTTCATCGTAACAAAACAACAGAAAAGGAGAACAACATGAGAGTAGGTCAAACAGTATATACCGAAGGATTAAACCTAAAAGGTAAGAGAGTAGTTACAACCGCTATGATAGTAGAGGTACTGCCCGAGGAAGATGCCTCCGGTAACGCAGTAGTAATCCGTACAGGGGGTATCCTCATTCGCACCCCGATAGCTACATTGTTCAATACACGCGCTGAAGTCCGCGCCCGGATAGGGTAGTACTCCACATGCTATTTACCCTTGAAGTAACCAATCAACAAGGTACCGTAGTGTACCGTGGTCAATTCCACTCCGCGTCAGATGCGGGGAAATACTATACCAAACATTACGGGCTTAAACACAAGTACGCGATATCCACACCAAGTAGCAAATTCGTATTGGTGGGTACGCTAAAGGAGAAATCATGATTCAAGTAGGCGATTATGTAATCATCAACGAAGTAGACTGCCCCTGTGCCAAGCTGGTGGCCGAAGTCACTGAAGTACGTCTCATAAGGGACATCATAGACTCGGAACAGTATCAGGTGGTGGCAAAGTACCTATCAGGGAACACCAGCATGTTGGAATGCTCCGCAGGTATGTCACGTGTGACAAGAGTCACAGATTTTGGCGTGGATGTCGTGGTAGGTGACGACTACTTTACCTGCACAAAGGTTCGGGAGTCCGTGGCTACCTATGAGGACGGAAAAATCAGGAACTGGCAGGACAGCCGAATTCTTGCGCGGGAACCCCTGCGCCGGAACAGAAGACAAGGAGACAAGAAATGTTAAGTTTTGATCAGGAATTGAAGGACAAACTTTTAGCGCAAATCATTCTGCACCGTAAACAGGATCAGATAATTCAAGGAACGTACGGGTACGGAGAGGGTGATGCGTGGAAGGGTTGCGCGGTGGGTTGCGCCATACATTCACTGAATATGCTTAAGGGGATGAACTATGGTTTCTTCAACCATAGCGCTTACGAACTTGAGTTCGGAATACCTATGGTTCTGGCCAGACTGGAAGATAGTGTATTTGAGGGTATGTCCGTAGAAGACTGTAAGTTATGGCCGGAGCAGTTTATCGAGGCTGTTCCGGTAAATACCGACCTGTCCCTGGTCTGGCCTAAGCTCGCAGTCTGGTTGATCACGGATAGCCAGGATGGGGTAATTGCTGGAGGTATGGGGGAGTGCCTAGGTGTATTGTGTGGTGTAGCTAACCTGTACACCAAGGTTATCCAGGGAGAGGATCCGACCTTGGAGGAGTGGGTAGTATTGAAGGAGAAAGCCGATAGTTTTGGTAACGCGCACAGTGGCTCACTTCCCTGCTACGCCGGATATGTTGCAAGGTATGCTGCGCTGTGTGGGGCAAGTTCTTTCTACGGCAACGACGTTGCGGCCTATGCCTGTGAAACTTTAGTGTTTGCGGCTAGGATTGCGGTAGCCGCTGCGGGTGCAAACGCCAGCACTGAGGGTATTTCACCCTTTTCCCTGGACGCCCGCTCAGTGTTCGTGAGTCAAAGGTACTTCAAAAAGTTGTCAGATAAATTAATTGAAATTCTTAAGGAGACGTCATGAAAGTTTTTAGGAACCAGGGGATACTGGATTTAGCCAGCATTGTCACGTTCGGGGTATCGGTTAAAGCGGAAGGTACACCAATCGGTTTTTTCGGTACCGGCCTGAAGTACGCCATTGCCATTTTGCTACGCGAGGGTTGCACGATCTGGATACGAACACACCAGGGAGCAGACGTACACGTTTACGAATTCGGCCTTGAGGGGATACAGGTTCGGGGCGTAACCTTCCAGTGCATAACACTGAACGGTCAGCACCTGGCATTCACTACGGAATACGGCAAAACGTGGGAGCTTTGGCAAGCGGCAAGGGAGCTTTACAGTAACTGTCTCGATGAGCATGGGGAGGTTGTAGACTACTCAGTGGATGACTACCAGGGCACACAGGTTATCGTTTCCGGGGAAGCTTTTGAGGCAGTATGGCAGGAGAGGCACACCTTTCTGTTGAACACAAAGCCGTTATACGCTACGGAATCATTGGAGATCCATCCTGGTCCTTCTGAATTCGTTTACTACCAGGGGATCCGGGTACACAGACTGAATCCCTCTAGCATGTTTACCTACAATCTACTGAACCGGCAAGCATTAACGGAAGATAGGACATTGGCAAGCTGGTGGCTATCCTCAATTGATATCCGGGACGAGTTAAGTATCTGCACGGATGCTTCAATCGTGGACGCGGTGCTGTGCGCTCCACAGGACACGGTAGAGGCGGAACTTGATTACAACTACGCCACACCTGGAGAGGTGTTCGCAGGTCGGGTACTGCACCACCTACGAACAGGTACGTTGAACCTTAACCCTACGGTAACTAAGGGGGCACTGAAGCGCACTATGTCCTGTCAAGAAGTGACTGACATAACGGGAAGTCTCTCAGAGGAGGACTCTACCCTAATAACGGATGCCATGGAGCTGGTTATGCGTTCCGGTTTCGACGTGTCAATATTCACGGTCAGTGTGGTACCGGATCTGGGCAAGGATGAATCCTCGTTCGTCATGGGGGAAAACATTTACCTGACCCGCGCGACGTTGGCGAAGGGTGTTTACAACGTGGCCAGTGTGCTGTTGCAGAAATACCTTGAGTGTCAGAAAGGGCTGAGTACACAGTCTAAGGCGATGCAGGACTTCTTGCTCAGCACTGTCATTCAGTTGGCAGCGAAAAGATAAAATGGATACCACCCCGGAAGAGAAATTCATGCTGAAGCGGGAGGCATTCCTGAAATGGCTTTCCCGTAACGGTGCGGAAGTACTGCCCCCTGTGAACGGGAACGAATTGGTTCGTTTTATCTGCACAAGCCGTATTTCTTCAGTTTGGCGGAGTACGAAACACAGCCTGACATTCAACGGCGCAGCTTCCGCAGCGTGGTATGCATTTACACATGCACAGCCCTGGAGGGCAGTACCCAAGCCTAGTCGTAGAGCGTTACGCCCAAAGATACGGGCGTTGTTGGCTCGGGATGGTACGCTGTGCTTCTTCTGCGGGGAAGAATTGGGCGGGGATATCACGGTTGAACATATCCTTTGCGCAACCTTTGGCGGGGTAGACCACATGGCGAACCTCGCACTTGCGCATGGGGAGTGTAACAAGTCAGCCGGAAACCTGAGTGTGCGAGAAAAGATCGCAATACATGTTAAAAATACAAGGAGGTAACATGACTGGAAAGATGACAGACGTTTCAATCGACATAGAAACGATGGGTACAGGGCAGAACGCGGCACTCTGTCAGATCGGGTTCGTATGCTTTAACCGCCACACCGGACAGCTTGGCAGCAATGTTCTGGTGAATGTAGATATTATGGACGCGGTAGCCTGTGGGGGCGTGATCACGGCGGACACCGTTAACTGGTGGTCGATGCAGGGCGGCTTTCGGTACGCGATGACGTTGCCGATTGTATCCGTATCACACGCGCTAAAGGTTGTACGGGACAACCTCCCCGAGCTGCCCCTGTGGGCGAATGGGGATACGTTTGACATTGCAGTGCTGGAACGACTGTATCTCCAACTAGGGCAAGCCGTACCTTGGGCGTACAACGCACCCCGGGACCTGCGGACACTACGGGATGTGTGCGCCTACTCGGAAATCCTTACCGAATGCCCCGCTGTGCCCACACACAACGCGCTGGATGACGCGACGCAACAGGCGAAGGAGATTGTGGACCGAATAGCAAGAATTCGTCAACTTTCTGTGCAAGTATAGCTTGACTTTTACGACAACATAGGTACACTGCTTGTGTACATTAATTAATTAATTAAATATAACGGAGGAAAGATGAATACTTTTATAAAATCAAGTGGAATACTTTTGATGGGAATGGTACTAACGATGATACTTACCGCATCGTTCGTGGTGGATGTTAAGGCGGAACGACTACAGATAACCAATGACGGTCCGGTTGCCGCGTATTTTGCGGGAAGCACTGCGGGATACGATAGCACGATGTATGTCGTAGCCGGGGGCTTATATGAACCCCCGCAAGTGCTGCCAGTATTCGATAATCACGGAGTCTGGTTCGGTACCGAGAACATACTAGGTTCTTTTAGTGCAGGGGACTACTTCCAGCCTGTGCTGCTAGTACATACCACTGGGGATGCGTGGTGGGGCAACCCTTCCAGTAATTCGGACGGATTGATGCACATGATAGCTACGGGACTGACGCTGGATAACGGGACGCATGGGGTGCTTGTGCGGTTCGAGGATCTGGCTGGTGGCGGGGATCTGGACTTTGATGATCACATGGTGTTCTTTACTAATGTATCCGTGGTCCCGGAACCGTCAACCTACCTTATGCTCCTGCTTGGGCTGTGTATTGTTTTCGCAGTACGGCACTCCTTTACCCGGGATGATCCTGTTAGTGACGAACTCACCAGACTGAGTAAAGGGATACGGTAGCTTACTGATGATTGGCTGAGACGCCATGAAACACCCGAAAGGGTGTATAAGCAAACAACAGAAAAGGAGAATCAAAATGTTTTTAAAAGTTACCTATACCAGCGGAGATACCTTACTGTTAAACACGGTAAGCGGTGCGAGAATATCAGGGATTCCCTCTGGCGGATCCTTTGTTTCTTCCGGCAATGTTACCCAGGCAGGACATTCTGTACAAGAATCCCTCAAGGATATTGAAGACGCATTACGAAAAGCTGGAATGTTAATTGAGGTGGCCAAGTGATAAAGCACTTCATAACACTGTGCAAAGAGGATCCTGCGGTACCTATCGCCGTGATCATCCTGGGCGCTTACCTACTCGCTGCCCACATAGAAGGGTGGCCGTAGTGTGTCTCGTAAGCATCGGGTGGGGGAGCATACGTGTCGATGCTCTGCCTACCGGTTCCCGCACCGCTTTGGTGGCGGGAAGTGTACAGGATACGCGGTAGTCTCTAACCAATGGCACACGTATTACGGCACGGGGGCATGTGAGAACTGCACCTCGTGCGTGGAGCGAAGCTGCCAGGTAGTGGATGGTATCGAATCGGAAAAGGAATGCCCTGTGTTCCAGGAATTTGTAGAGCACGAAGAGATACGATTGCTGGGCAAATATTGGAGGAGGTAGCTTGTGAGTACAAAAGCCCAAGATTACGCGGCGCGAACCGTGAGCGCACGTAAGTTCAAGACGGTACCGCACCGGTTTACCCGAAAAGTTTTTAACTGGTCATGCTGCACTGGGTGCGGGTTGGTCACACTTAAGAATGAAGCTACACGCAAGCGCATGGAACAATCTTGTACCTCTATGGAGGATTAGGCATGGGGAAAATAATCTGGACCGAGTACCGTAACACCCCTCCTGCACTTACGCAGAAAGTAATTGTAGACCAGGACGGGAGCTTCAGTGTAACCACAGGGAAAAGCTTACGCCACTGGGCGAACTTTTCGGGGGCGTTCCGGCAAGCCCCGCCCAACATTCGATGGACCCCGCACACGGAGGAGAAATGGAAGGATCTACACACATGACTGACTGGAAAACGTGGTACGGACGCCCTGAGCAGGCGGAGGAAATGCGAATTGCGGAGAACGGGTGGATATGGGGAGACGATACCCCGGATGAGGGGAGTGAGAGCGAACAGTACGGTTTCCCCTCGGCATATATTCAGGAGAGCATGACTCGATATTTAATAATCCCGGACGACCCGCTGCGAGAAATGAAAATACGTCAAGCGAGGACAGGGCAGCCGGTTTGGGTTCGTGTGCCGTATGATGATGGCGTATGTTCACATTGGGAACTTCTTTATCACTATAGAAATGAAGTTGGGGCATTTCGGGTATATAAAACCAATGAACCAGACTGGAATATGAACGCAGAGTTTTCCTTCACTGAGTTTACGGAGGAAGTATGGACATAAGGGATACGCAAACATGACTGAACAGTGCGTTAATTGTGTCTACTGGGATCACGTCAACGCTAAGCTGTATAACCAGAGCGGCGTAATAAAGTTGGCCAGCAATTGCTCGGCAAAAATCCCGCATAGTATTTTATGGGAAATCAAGTCTGTTATGGCATTTGACGAGGGGGCAGGATGTCCCGTATATGAGGATAAAAAATGACTGATAAGTATATACCTAAAGTTGGGGACATTTTTAAAGTAGTTGGACGATTCGAGATCTGCACATGCTTATGTACAAAGAATGGAATCTTCGCAAGCTACGACAGAATAGGGAAGATATGTTTCGAGCCTACGGCAGATTTTCAGAAACTTAGTGAGGTTAAACATGACTGAAGGAATAAGCAAGGAATATCTTGAAGGAAAATTACTTCAGGCTAAAAAGTACAATGATGTCCATCTTATAGACCTTTTGAAATATTTAATAAGCCAGTGCACCGAACTCGACACATGGATGCCGATTAAGGATGCGCCTAAGGATAGAATGATATTGATATGGGATGATAACTATGGCCAATGTACTGCTAACTGGAATGAATTCTACCTATGCCATACGGATATACACGGGCATAAGTATCACACAGTAACGAAATACAAACTATTACCGGAAGATCCAGTATGAACTCGCACGTTATAGAATATTACCGCCGCCGTTTTATCGCCAGCATGAGACGGCAGCGCATGTACCTGTGCTGGAGCATGGGCAAACGAATCGAAAAATCGCAGGGGATACAGTTATGACAGCAACGGAAATATTCAATAAGCAGGTAAGGGCTCGGGAAATGTACTTAATCAGAACACGTGACACCTTAGCAAGGAAACTTCCCCAGGGCACGGACAGCTTCCTGCTCAGTGTGTTCCTGCAATCCGAGATACGCCGCTGTGATTCGCGGATAGATCTACTGATATCCGCGTTGGCCAAGAGTGCCTTACTTGAAGCAGGGAACACCTCTCGCCCACGCACCACCCCCGAATAAGCGTACCATAGACCACCTTACCCACGAAACAGGGGAAAGGATACCCCAGTATAGGTAAGACGGTTTTAACTCAACGGCGAACAATCTGACTAGGGTGGCAGGTGTTAGTGTAGGTATGTCCTCATTGAATGCCCATGCTAACGTGCATACCGGGATCCTGTTCATTACGGACAAGCACTGGATATGATGCCGGAAGTTACTGTCCGCTTTTACCCTTCGAATCAACCTACCCGACAGATCCAGGTGCGTCCTATATGAGAAATCGTGCAACCAGCATGTCTGCACGTAGCGATTAGGCGCACTGGAGCAACCATCGGAGCGCACAAAGAATCGCAAGAGTGCTACATCCCTCTCCGTCAGTAACCGGAAGTCGTCCGTGGACAGCTCTCCCAGTAATTCCAATACATCGTCCAGTGTTCCGTCCATTTATGCCAGCGCCACCGTAAATCTGTCGTATAACCTCTTCCGATCTTCCAGCCCGTTCGTTCCCCCGTTGACGGCTTTGGTAATGCATTCCACACACTCTTTGTCTGCCAGGTTGTTCATCTTCCTATAGTTCCAGAAGAATCCCGCAGAGAGTAACGGGTACTGTGTGGCCACAAGGTCAGGATTCTGTATGATATCCTCAGACACATAGTCATCAAACAACTTGTAATTGAACCGGCCTGTTAGTTGGATGTACCCGCGCCCACGGAATCGGTACCCGTCCCCGCTGTCCTCCCCTCCGTTCTCCAGTCGATTCGCGTAAACCAGGTTCGCTATCTTTTGCGGGTTGTGTGCGTAGTCTTTCGGGTCAAGACCCCGGAGACCCCGGAAGTGACGGGGAAATATTTCCACCAATCGCTCCGCGGAGTAGTTCAGATTTTCCTCAACGCGCGTGAATCCCTGTGATTCGTGCGAACACTGAGACAGAAAATGTGCCATCCTGCGAACGTTATCGAGTTGGAACACTGACGCGACACTGCCCAACTGGGCATACACCGAGTTAGGCAGCACGTCACGCAAAGGCGCGATATCTAACATGGTGCTTAGATAGTTGGTTCTTCTGCTGGCACAGGGTCAGCGCGTTCAGCGTCCAATGCTTGGGCGAGTACAGCGATCTCGTCCAGCAATGCCTTGGCTGTCACTGGGTCAACGTTGTCGATAAGTACACCCTGCAGTTCTGCAATCTTCGCATTCAGTTCTGCAATCTTCGCAGCGTCCTCTGCTTTTTGGGCGCGATATTCTTCTTGCACCTTAGCCAACTGCGCCTTAACCAGTTCCAATGCTGCCAGTTCTTCTTGATTCATGAGTACCCTCTTTAATAAAGTTTCCTGCCTCTTAAGTTGTCGCAACACATGCCAGGAGGAGGATTCCGGCAGGTGTACATGCACGTGTATTTCGCCTATCACGGTACCACCTTGAAATACTTCTTCACATATTCTTCCATTACAATCTCAAGTGCCTTAAGACTAACTGCTATTTCGTGGTTTTGTATAGCCGTTCCACCCGTTCCACCAATTCCGCTGGAATCGTTGGTTGAGGCTTGTCCTCCCTCGGGACAACTAGCCTCTCTTTGGGCTGTGCGGTTAAACTGCTGCAACCGTGCAACGTTAGCATTAGCAGCAGCAAGGGAAGCATCAGTATTTTTTGCATAATCGTGTAACTCCCGTAATTGTTCTTGGTTGTGTGACTCGTAAAACTCTCGCAATGCCTTTATCTCCCCCTGACGTTCACCCGCCAGCAACTTCGCGTGTTCCACGTCAACCCGGTCACGCTCTTCGAATGCCGTGGTACAAGCACGTGTTGCAGCGTCTCCTGCATCCCTGGCTATTGTATACTTCCAGTAAGCTACCCCTGCCGCTACGGACAGGAAGATAATGCCCACCGCTAGAAGGGTCATTGCTCTTTCGGCTAACCATGCTTGTATCATGTCGTCCACCCCTTAATCAGTCCCGCCAGTGTAGGCCATCCCGCTGCAAATGCTACCGCGGCCAGGAATAACCACTTGTTAATATCACCCCAGTTACGAATTTTCTGGATTAGATCAATGTTTGGCTGTCCATTCTTCACGATAGCCACAAACTCCGTCAACGTTACATTCATTTCCGTAATGGATTTGGACAGTAACAGATTAGAGTTCGTGTTATTGATCGTTGCATCATCCATTCTTTTCTGGTTGACCTCATTTATCTCAAACTGCGCTTCGCAGTTTATCTTGTGTTCTTCCAGCTTTGCAAGACGTGTTTCAAATTCGTCTAATTGATGCTTCACCATGGCCTTGTACTCCTTGGACTCTCCCCCAAGCATGATGACCCCCTTTATTGATTTTGTCTGTGATAATTACCACCCTGTGGGTCTTGTCTCTACTGTAGCGATGTTCGGCACCGAAGCTCCCTGGATAAATTGATCTGTAACCAGATTATATTTTTTACCAGAGTACGATCCCGAGTACGCATCACTAGCCGGGCTGTAAATCGGTGGCATGGTTGCTTGTTTACAGGGTTGATCCGCAGCATAGACGGGCAACGGTAC